>NC_084837.1:110132182-110221831 GCF_033115175.1 Lepus europaeus
AGAAGGACTTGAGAGGAATGTGCGTTCTGTTGCTCTTGGATGGAATGTTCTATGAATATCCGTTATTTGGTCTAAAGTGTAGTTCAAGTTCACTGCTTCTTTATGAATTTTCTGTGTAGATGATGAACGCAGTGTTGAAAGTGGGGTATAGAAGGCACTGTAACTGCAAAACCTTGGGATATTTTACCGAGTGTGTGTTTGCTTTGAGTGAGTAGAACAGCCGTGCTCTTTCCCCTCACAGAATATTCACGGATGAATTAGGAACTAACTCGTTCCAAGTGATTCTCTGCATTTTTTGAAGTCAGAATGTTCACTGTTGGAAACTTGTGGATATTTTCATCCTGCAAATAAAGAGAGAAAATATGAAATGTAAAATCAGCCTTCTAAATCAATGTGTTCAATGGATTTTTTTTTTGCACCAAATAAGGGCATGCAAACATGCACCATGCTTTGTGAATAAAATGCACGAACATTTGTTTCTTCAAGTCTTGAGAGGGGAAGATGAAGAAGGAGGTGCAAGGTAGCGTTGAGGCTCTGTCGGTGCCTGCTCCCGACAGAACCGACAGGCAAAACGTGAAGACTGCTTTGTGGCGCACTCTGTTATAGCCAATGGGTTGGTGTTCTAGCAACACGGACAGATCCGAGAAACACAGTGCAAGTGCGAAAACAGGTCAGAACCACCGGGATTGGCTACCATATCACTATGAACAATAAAAATAGAAACCCACAAAGTAGCAGCAAACGTTTACGAGGAGACATTCAAACAAAACAGAAACACGTTAGAATGGCCTCCTACCGGGAGGAGGGTTATGAGAGTAGGAAATGGAGATAAAATGGGAATACAGGAAACGACTATTTAATAATGCTTTTCCTGTTTCTGTTTCTTTTCTGTGCACTTCATATTTAAATGGTGATTTTTTTTGTCCCCCTTCTAAATCAGGAGAAATCATCCCACCCACAATATTCTAGGGAGAGAGATGAATATTCACCATCTAACTTTTGAAATTGACATTTATTTTGTGATTCAAGGAGAAAAGGTGGTGGGAATAAATAACGAGGGAGTTCGTGCTATCAAATTGGGGAACAAATTGGGTTTTATTTACACAATTTGAACTGAGAACATTCATGACTTGAGGGATTTATTTACCTGGCGATCTTAGCTGGGAATGGGAAGACACTTTCATTAGTGAGTTTGCTGATTTTTATGGGAATTAAATTCTCTTCCTCTGTAACTACATTCACCACTGGGTGCAAAACCCGCCACTCGGACACGACATTTTCATTCTGTAATGACTTTTGCACACAAATAGCCATGGAACACACAGAGAAGTTGGCCAGGATCACTCATCTCCAACAGTACTTCGGCCAGTGGCTCTGGGATGGCAGCTGCGTCCACGTCTTTCTGAGCTGGTTCTCAGTACCCTCGACGAGATGGCTGGCAGCACTGGGGGCGTCCATCTGGGCCTCCTGCCCAGCCCACTTGGGGAGGGTCCTGGAAGTGGCCTGTTGCTCGGGGCTCCTTGTGGGCCCCCTAGGCCACGTTCACAGAGTTGCACCTGCCGTTCTTGCGTTGAGAGGGTAAGTGAGGAACTCCACAGCAAGGCAGACCTGATGGCGTGCTGTGCGGCACTGGGCCACACCACGACACACACGGCTCGAAGGTCCTTGGGCCCTTCCAGAAGAGAAATGTTTATCTCTCTTTCGTTCCCTCAACCCACATGCACACACGTCCTGCCCGGAACCAGAGAGTCAGAGCTCTGTTTGTTGGCAAACTTGGCAAGCAATCACTTTCTTTCTTTTTTTTTAATTTTTTATTTTTTTTTTTTATTTTTTTGACAGGCAGAGTGGATAGTGAGAGAGAGAGACAAAGGTCTTCCTTTGCCGTTGGTTCACCCTCCAATGGCCGCCGCGGCCAGCGCATCTCGCTGATCCGAAGGCAGGAGCCAGGTGCCTCTCCTGGTCTCCCATGGGGTGCAGGGCCCAAGGGCTTGGGCCATCCTCCACTGCACTCCTGGGCCACAGCAGAGAGCTGGCCTGGAAGAGGGGCAACCGGGACAGAATCTGGCACCCCGACCGGGGCTAGAACCCGGTGTGCCGGCGCTGCAGGCGGAGGATTAGCCTAGAGAGCCGCGGCGCCGGCCAATCACTTTCATTTGCTAGAGATTCTCATGGTCAGGAATGCAGACGGGGCCCAGCCAGGTGGTTCTTCTGCTATGTAGTTTGCCTCCACTGACTTCAGTTGGTAACTGCTCTGAGTTGGGAGGTCCAAGAAGGCTCCATGTATGGAGGGCTCCCTGCTCTTCCATGTGGTTTATCTTTTGCACGATTGCTCTCTCCAGCAAGCTCACCTGGGCTCCCTTACGACATGGCGACTGGGATCCAGGGAGGACCAATTTCAAGCATATGCCAAGCCTCTGCCAGCATCACGTTTGCTAATGAGCCATTGACCCCTGGCCAACCTCGAGTCAGCGTGGGAGGAAAGTACACAAGGGTGTGAGAACCAGGAGGCATGGTTCTTGGGCAATCACCAAAGAACGACTTCTGACTACAGCTCTTACAGCCTGAAGACACTGCTGAATTGGGAAAGGGGGTGGAGGGCAGCCCGGGGACCCAAGGAGAAGCCACTCTTGTCCTGGAAAAGTCTGAAATGACCTGAGCAGGTCGTTTCGTGGGACTCCCTGTGTGACCAGCACGAAGGCCCCTCCGGCCCTGGGACCATGACAATCAAAAGCCACCAGGTCTGGGAGTCAGCCAATCAAAGTGTCCTGAACGCTCTGGAATGTCGGCGCAGGCATGTGTTCTCGGCGTCTCGGATGGGGTCTGGGGCCCAGAGTGAGAAGCAGGAGGACAAACAGCCCAGCCCCTGGAAGCCCCTCAGCCACCTCCCCCACCATCTCCCAGAATCCCTGGTGAGACTGAGCTCCAGGGGATGCTCTCAAGGGTGAGCAGCGATGTGCTGCTGTGCACTTGGCATTAGACAGGCGTGGACCTGAGCCCCAGCTCTGCTGCTCACCACCTCAGTGAGGCCACCGACCATCGTTCCCACCCCCGTGGCCGGTCCTCTCTTCAAAGGTGGAGTCTGTTCCTCCTTTGCTTCATTCTGGGCTGGCTTTGGCCTTGCCTGGCCTTGGCCTTGCCTGGCCTTGGCCTTGCTTTGAGCAGGAAAATAGAAGTGATACCCTGGGGCAGGCATGGGGCCTAGCAATCCAGACTCTGGTTGAGGGGCTGGCACTGCGGCATGCTGGATGAGACTGCCACCTGCAGTGCTGGCATCCCATATGGGCGCCGGTTCTAGTCCTGGCTACTCCACTTCCGATCCAACTCTCTGCTGTGGCCTAGGAAAGCAGTAGAAGATGGCCCAAATCCTTGGACCCCTGCACCCACGTGGGAGACCTGAAAGAAGTTCCTGGCTACTGGCTTCGGATCGGCGCAACTCTGGCTGTTGTGGCCAATTGGGGAGTGAACCAGTGAATGGAAGACCTCTCTCTCTCTCTCTCTCCTCTCTCTCTCTGTGTAACTCTTTCAAATAAATAAAATAAAATTATATAAAAACAAAATGTTCTGGTTGAGATGTTTCTGTGCCACAGCGGGGTTGCCTGGTTCAGCGCCCGTCTCCAGCTCCTGACTCCAGCCTCCTGCTAACACAGACCCTAGCAGGCAGCAGCGATGGCTCAAGTGACTGGGCTCCTGCCACTCACCTGGGAGACCTACACTGAGTTCCTGGCTCTTGGCTTAGGCCTGACCCCTGTGGGCTCTTGGGGGGAGAACCAGTGCATGGGACTGCTCGCTCTCTCTCTCTCTCTCTATCTCTCTTTCTCTCTCTCTGTCCCCCAAATCATTTTTAAGTGATATACTAGAACTTCTGAGCCCAGTCCTTAAAAAGCCACAGCGTCCACTCTTTTGCCCTCTTGGAAGTCAGCCACCATGTAAAAAGCTGTGTCCCCTGTCCTCAGAGAGAGGCCGGCCAGCCAGTCCCCAGCGGTTACGGCCATCCTGGCTGGGGGAATGGCCACCGAGGGCCTCTGAGATGCCCAGGTGTGCCCATCAGAAGGACACGGAACACTGAGAAGTGCCCTGTATTTCTCTGTGCCAGAGCCAGGTCCTGGCCTTGGCTGCGTGGGCAGAGCTGCGGGTTGTAAATTGCAAGGCTGCACGCGAGTGTGCACCCGTGGGGGGTGGTGTGTGGGAGGGCATGGGAAACAAGCTGTGCAGCCTCCCTCCCACCGCCCAGGCCCAGTCCAGGCTGCTAGCTCATCAAACCTCGGGCGAGGCTGGCTGCAGGACCCCACCTGGCCAGCACCTAGGGCCGTCTTTTTCATGCGCCCTTGGGACCAGCCCCAAGGGCCAGGATCCTCTCTAATGCCCACTTCCCAGCCTCCTCCACTTCCCTCTCCAGCAGTGACTCATTTTGCTCCCCTATCCTCTGTGCCTTGCTCCCAGATATAGGCCAAGACAACCCCATCCTGGCTCCTGATTGGTCTAAGCCAATCATGGTCCCAGCCTCTTGCCTGTGATTGGTGCAGAGGTTAGCATGTGACCCAGTTGGGCCCAATGAGATGGAAGGGGAGGTCTGTTCAGGAATTGTGGGAAAGGATTCCTTGCCCTTAGAAAGGAGACCTCAGACACTGTTGGATCCGAGTGTGAATTGGGCACTGCTGCCCCCATCTTGCCATGGAGCCGACAGTGAAGTCGGGAGACAGGGAGATGAAGATCCAAGGGCACTCCAGAAAGCTCATGGGAATAATGGGATTAAGAGATGTTTATTATGGTGCAAAGAAAAAAAAATTATTATTTGACAGGTAGAGTCATAGACAGTGAGAGAGAGACAGAGGGAAAGGTTTTCCTTTACCATTGGTTCACCCTCCAATGGCCGCTGCGGCTGGTGCACTGTGGCCAGCACACTGTGCCGATCTGAAGCCAGGAGCCAGGTGCTTCTACTGGTCTCCCATGGGGTGCAGGGCCCAAGCACTTGGGCCATCCTCCACTGCCCTCCCAGGCCACAGCAGAGAGCTGGACTGGAAGAGGAGCAGCCGGGACTAGAACCTGGTGCCCATATGGGATGCCGGCACCGCAGGCGGAGGATTAACCAAGTGAGCCAGGGCTCCGGCCCCAACAAAGAAAATTTTTGAGATCTGTGCGTGTCAGGGATCTTCAGAGTGTTCACGGAAAGTGCACATCATGGAAAAAAAACATTTGCGTGGATTTTTTAAAAAGAATTCCACCACAATAAACCCGCCTTCAATTCCTTTTCCATGAACTATTGGAAGCCCCCTCATGCCTGGAGGCCTGATACCCTGACTGCCAGCGAGACAGGCAACACTGCTCGTGTGTCACCTGCGGCCCAAGACCCCTGGCAGAGGCGCCCCGGGCCTCGCCCCCTTCCTGAGCCCTCCTCCCCGAATCCTGCTCGGGGCACGGAGGCATCCCCAGGGATCCAGCCAGGCTCTGCCTAGCACCCAGCCCAGGACAGGTGAGGCTGACTGTGATGTGGCCGGTGCGGCTCCGCCAACGCCGCTGCCCCGGCCCCCTCGCAGGGCGTGACAAGGCCAGAGCTCCTCCGGAGCTCGGCTGCCTGTGCGCTAGGCGCACTGTCGCTTACCAAAGCTTGTTCCAGCCTCTGCCACGTGCCCAGGAAAGGGCATGGCCTCCGACTCCGGGGGAGGAGCCCAGGGCTGTGAAAGGCAGAGCCTGTGCAGCCGGAGACTTGGAGGGCGTGGCCCAGGGGAGCAGCGGAAGAGGGGACATGACTGCGTGGACAGGAGCTGGAAGGAGGACTTGGCGCACGCCCGGCAGCGTCCGTCCCGGAGCCCCTCGGGCAGCGCTCACTGTCTCTGCCTTGCTGTGCCCCTGCCGGGGACGCCCTTCCCTCGCTGCATTGGCCTAGGAGTTCCTCTAGGGACGCGAGGCACAGCGCATGCGCTCTGAGCAGCCATTCGTGGCTTCCGAGACAGGGTCCTGGGCTCTCCCCCCCCCCCCCCACCTCCACATCACCGTACTCATTCCCTCGTAGGATTTGTTCACACTTCCTTTGTCTGTGTGCTCCTTCCATTAGGCCATGGGAAAGGGACGAGGTCATAACTCGCCATGCTATGTCCAGCACCTGGCTCGGTGGCTGGCACACCCTTGGCATCTGATCAGGCCCCTCTCCCCAGCCCCTCTCCCACTCCCAGCCAGGTTTTCCAAGGGGCTGTGGAGACCCTAAGGTGGGTGAGGGAAGCAGTGACCGACGACAGAAGCCCTCTGTACCAGGACTGCAGAGAGGGGTCCGGTTACCAAGGCAAGCAACGTGGTCTCCAGTCTTAGAGATCTTCCCATTCAAGGCCACCACGTACAGTGGTTCGTGTTGTTTACTGCACAAAGGCAACCAGCCAAGGGACAAGAGCGATGGGAAATGCAGCCATCTCCCTGGTGGCCGAAACACTTGCCCTCGCCCCGCGAGGCATCCGCCTATACAGGCGCTTCTTGCCAAGCTGCATGAAAGCCCTGTGCAGGTGAGCTATAGCCCTGTCCACCCGGAGCAAACCTCTCTCGTCACAAGGCTTCCCCGGCAGGCCCAAGCCCCAAGGGATAGCCCTGAGGGACACAGACCATCCTTTGCTGTGACTCTGTCGCAATTATTCGGGAAGTAGGCAGAGATACTGTTTGGCCGAGGGAGGGAACGTGACTCTCACCGTGAGTGCTAAGCTTCCGTTCCCTGGGCCAATACCAAAAGGGCCCATGGAGCAAGGTGAAGTCAGATAAAAAGTCACGGACATGGCCATGACCTTGACCTGGAAAGTTGTCAAAACTGCATCCCTCGTTAGGGGTGAGGTTCTAGGTGGCCAAAGTTCAAAGGTAGCCTTAGTTACATGATTCCTTTAAAAAAAAAAAAAAGTTATTTGAAAGGAAGAATAACAGGGTGAGAGAGAGAGAAAAAGAGAGAGAGAAAAAGAGAGAGAGAGTTCTTCCACCCACTGGTTCACTCCCAAAATGGCTGCAACAGCTAAGACCAGGCCAGGAGCCTGGAACTCCATGTGGTCTCCCATGTGAGTGCAGGGGCCCACGTACCTGAGTTCTCTTTTGCGGCTTTCCCAGGCATATTAGCAGGAAGCTGGATCCAAAGCAGAGCCGCCGAGACTCAAACCTGCACTCCCGTATGGGATGCCAGAAGGCACGCGGCAGCGTCACTCGCCGTGCTGCCACACTGGCCCCTGGTTATACAACCCTTCATTTGATCAACCAAATACCCTAAGATCTCAGTGTCTGTCTAGAACAGTCATGGGGGCTGGCGCTGTGGCATTGAAGGTTAAGCCTCCACCTGCAGTGCCAGCATCCTATATGGGTGCTGGTTCAAGCCCCGGCTGCTCCACTTCTGATCCAGCTGCCTGCCAATGTGCCTGGGAAAGCAGCGGAGGATGGTCTAAGCAGCATTTAATCTTGGCCTGGACACCCCAAGTGACACGCCACGGTGGGCCCCTAGGCCTAGCATCCTCCCCATTAGGATTGTGGGACCCCCAGTCACTAGCAGGGACTGTCCTGGGGGCCAGGCAGCATCCGGAACAGGGGGTAAAGCCGGGAGACGGGGCCTGTCTGGGCTTCCTTCCAGTCCAGAGAAGATAGCACTAAAGCAGTCAGCCCACATGCGATGGAGCAGCTGCCCCTGGGGTGTGGGCTTCGAAGGGCAGGCGTGCAAGGGGGAAAATGGAGTGAAAACATAAGGTCAGGGCCCCGGCTTTGTGGCACAGAGGGTTAACCCCCCACCTGCCACCGCAGAACCCCATACGGGCACCAGAGTCCCAGCTGCTTCTGTTCGGATCTAACTCCCTGCTGTGGCCTGGGAGAGCAGTGGGAGATGGCCCAAGTGCTTAGGCCCCTGCACCCACGTGGGACACTTGGAAGAAGCTGGCCAGCCCTGGCCATTGAAGCCATCTGGGGAGTGAACCAGCGGATGGAAGATATCTCTCTCTTTCTCTCTTTCTCTCTCCTCTCTCCTCTCTCCTCTCTCCTCTCTTTCTCTCTCTCTCCTTCTTTCTCTGTAACTTGCAAATAGATAAATAAATAATTTAAAATAGATAAGTTTGAGTGCAAAAGAGGTGAATCCAGGCAGAGTTTTTTGTAGGTATAATATGCGTTTTCCACGAACTTTGTGAAAGAGAGAGCTTCTCAAGGACTTGATGCACCTGGCAGAGCATGCGCAGTGATTCGGGGCCGCGGCCTCCGGGCTGGGATAGTCCCACGCGGAAGCTGCCGAAGGAAAGGGCAACAAAAGAGAGGGGCGAACACTCACCTGCTTCGTTAGCCTTGCTCCCGGCAGCCTGAGTCAGCTGAGCGCGGGGATGGGGCCCACGACCCCGGCCCTGGGACCGCACAGCTGCGTTCCAGTTTTCCTATTCTTTCTAGCAAAGGCAGGAGTCGTGGGAGCCAGGCGTCCTGCAGGGGTGCGGCAGGGACAGCAGATGCTATAAAGCTCGTCCTTACTGGGAGCCGCACCGCGCCCCGGCTGGGTGTTGTCCAGCGAATGGAGGCCCCTGCCTACGAAAGCCAGGCCCTGCACGGGGGCGGACTCCTATCCTCTGCCACCCAGGTCCACAGCCACTCTGCCAAGCGGAGCTTTGTGTGCCCACTTTACGGGTGACAAAACTGAGACTTTGGAGAGAAGGAGTTATTTGTCCCAAGTCCCCCAGCTCAAGAGCGCAGGGCTGGGATGGGAGCTGGGGTGTCTGGCAGCCCCTCCCCCAAGCTCTGCCCACAGCTCCACCCAGCCCCTGCCTCACTGGCCGGCGCTCTCCACCCCGGCCTCTTGCTCTCAGTCTCTGCCTTCCTTAGTGGGTTCCCAGAACGGCTGGAACCTGACTCCTCTGCCCATTGTTGCTAAACAGGTGCAGGAGAGGAAGCGCCCAGCGCCCCCACGCCCCTGGGTCCCACCCCCTGCACCTGTGCTCCTTGGTCTGGCCTTTGCCTTACTGAGCCCACAAGCTGGAGTGTGCCCTAAGCCTCTTACCCATCCCTAGATGCCAATCACCACCCATGGGCCTTCCAATTGGTTGACAGTCCCAGTTGCCCCCCCCCACTGAGCGGCTCAGGCAGCCCCTCTGTCCTGATTGAGACCCAGGGCCCTCATGACCTGGGCTTCCCTCCTTAGAGTCTCCTGCCTCGCCGATGGCTCCCTCTGCCCCTACCCGGCTCCAGGGACCACCGCGCTCCCCGGCCTCAGCAGGAGGCATGTGCAGGTGGAGTGCGGGGGCTCCACCCCAACGCAGAGGGCGGAGGGCAGCCCAGGGTAGGGAAGGGCAGAGCCCATCTGGACCCCAGCCCAGGCGGCGGCTACTGGACTGCCAACACATCCTTTGATGGGTCGTGTGCACTGGGTGACAGAGACAGTGCTATCCAGATGTGGGGCCAGGGTCTCACGGCCAGGTCGGGGCTCACCTGCACAGCTGTGTCACCACTCGGAAAACGCGCCCCTTCCTCAGGCAGGCCCAGCTCCGCACCAGGGCAAAGGCCCAGCACCAGAGCCCCCGGTGCAGTGAAGCACCTGAACGCAGTGGGCCTGCGCTTTAGCACTGGCGCGATTTGTCGAAGTGTCCGCCCCTCCCGTCTTTGAGAGCATCCAGCCCACTTCCTTAGTCCACCTGTGTGTCCCCCTCCTAGCCAAGGGCCTGGTACCAAGGGCTCACCCACACCTGTTGATGAATGCATGAATCTCTCTCCCTCTCTCTCTCTCTCTTTCTCTCTCTCTCTCTCTCCTTGCAGTAACTCCAAGCTCTGCGTGACTGTTTCCAGCGGTTTCTGCCCCCGAGGTGCGCGCCCATCCACACGGGTGCACACAGACCACTTCTCCTCCTCCTCCCGGGGGAGCGGGGAGGGGCTGCAAGCGCCAGGGGTTTTCTCATCCTCCTTGGAGATCGAGTGACACACGAGCTCTTACCGGGGTTTTGTAGATGAGCTCCCCGGCGTTCCCCATAAACGCCCTGTGTCTGCGCTCCCGGCTCCCTGGATCAGCGTCGCCGGCTGGCTGCGGCTATTCTGAGCATTTCATTGAGTGTCACTGGGAACTCAGAAGTCGGCAGCTTCACGTGGAGTGCCCAGCTCCCGAGAGCTGCTAATGACGTCGTGCGGAGACAGGAGACTCCGTTGTGGGCCAGCAGGTCTGGGTGGAGGCGCAGAAAAGCCCCGGGTGGGCAGGGGGTGAGGTGGGGAGCGCTGGGCCTCCTGGAGCCTCCCAGCCAGTGTGCCAGGGCATGGCGAGCGTCCAGCCTCCAGGCGTGCTCCATCCGTCCACTCTCCTGAAATAAGAACGCGGGTCTGGGCCCTGCAGGGAGGAGGCGGAATGTGACAGGTGACCCAAGGGGCTGCTCGGGGTGCTTTGTGACAGCAAAGACACGTGGGGCGGGGAACGGGCAGCAAACGCAAGAGCAACTCGCTCAATTTTGTCTTGTCCTCCAGAAAGAGCAGGAGGCCTTTCCAGCCTTGATGTCCAGCCGGGAGGCAGGAGAGCGGCTTATACTTCTTTCTTTTCTTTTTTTTTTTTTTCAAAATTTATTTTGTTTATGGGGAAGGCAGAGTTACAGAGAGAGAGGGAGGGAGGGAGGGAGGGAGGGAGAGAGATCTTCCATCTACTGGTTCACTCCCCAAATGGCTGCAATAGCCAGGGCTGTATCAGGCTGCAGCCAGGAGCCAGGAGCTTCTTCCAGGTCTCCCATGTGGGTGCAGGGGCCCAAGCACTTGGGCCATCTTCCACTGCTTTCCCAGGCCACAGCAGAGAGCTGGATTGGAAGAGGAGCAGCCGGGACTTGCAGGTGATAGTTTAATGGCGGGGGGGTGGGGGGTGACTGACCGTCGCATTTGGCCCAAAAGTTTCCCAGTGCTGGCTCTGACAGTCCTGCATTCCAGAATTCTCTCCGATCCAGCAACCCAGGACTGTTCTCCCAGGACTGCTGTGTGCCGTGAGCCTTCGGTCTTGGACCAACAGGAAGAGTTGGTCGCCTAAATCCCCTGCCCTACTCTCTGTAACTCTGTCTTTCAAATAAAATAAAATAAAACTTTTTTTAAAAAAAGTAAAATTCTTAGGTATCTCTAAAAATGCGTATAAGACACATGTTTAAAAACTGCAGACGCTGTTGGAAGAAGTCAAAGAGTAAATCAATGGAGACATACTATATTCATGGGTTGCAAGCTTCCATTCAGTTAAGATGTTCATTTTGGGGCTGGCATTGTGGCTTAGCAGGTTAAGCCTCTGTGGTGCTGGCCTCTCATATAGGTACCAGTTCAAGTCCTGGTTGCTCCAGTTCCGATCACTTAAAAGACCTGGAAGAACAACTTTCTGATTCATGCGATGAGACCAATGTTATCTTAGCAGCAAAATCAGACAAAGGTTCAGCAAATGAAAACCACAGACCCCATCTTTCATGAGTATAGATACAAAAACCCTTAACAAAACACCAGCAAACAGGATACCGCAATCTATCCTAAGAATTGCACACCAGGACCAGGGATGCAAGACTGATTTGATATACTCGGTAGTTAATCGGCCATACTAACAACCCACCATATAAATAATCTTCCATCCTAATGGGCACCACCATTCCCGTATCAACAGATGCAGTAAAAGCACGCGACAGAAGTCCACGCCTGATTGCTTCAATCAGAATCTCTCCAAGTTAAGAACTTCCTCAACTTGATAAAGAAAATCTATTTTTAAAAACCCACAGCTAACATTATACTCAAAAGTGGAAGCCTGAATACATTTCTCCCAAGGTCAAGAGTAAGCCGAGGACACCACTATTGTTCAGCTAGAATACATGGTATTTTTTAACTGATTTATTTGAGAGGCAGAATGAAAGACACAGAGATCCCATCTGCTTGTTCACTCCCCAAACGCCCACAATGGTTGGGGCTGGACCAAGACTGGTCCGACAGAATGAAGCCGGGACCAGGGAGCTCAGCCCAGATCTCCCACGTGGGTGGCAGGCACCCGACTAGTTGAGCCATGAGTGCGAATTAGCTAGAAGCTGGAATTGGGAGCTGGAGCTGGGATTCAGACCCAGGTACTCAGTGTGGGGTGCAGGCATCCTGACCAGCGTCTTTACTGCTAGGCTAAGCACCTGCCCGGCACAAGTTCTTAAATACTTTTTCCTATGTTTTACTCTCTGTGCTGGTAGATGGGAAAGTCACAGGGTGATGGGGACAGTTAGGAAGCTCAGGGGGTCCTCAAGAATGGCCCTGCACCTGCCGTCCCTGGAAGGGGCCCCCTAGAAATAGAACAGGGGCGTGGCAGAAACGCTCTGTGCATTTGGGGGTCACACAGCAGAAGGAGCCCCGCGCCTCACTCCCACTCCCCCATCAGCGCAACACGTCGCTTGGTGCCAGGGCAGTGGGGGAGAGCTGGCGTCTTCAGAGTCCTCTGTTCCCCATGGAGGGGTCAGGTAGCACCGAAGCAGCTGAAAGTGTACCCCCAAATGTCTTCGAGTCAGAGACAAAGAGGGAACAGCAATGACCTTGCGCTTCGGACAGCAAGATCCAGACAAGACCAAGAGAGTGTCTCAGACCATGCCCGAGCGGCCCGCTCAAGGCCCCGTCTCTTGAGTGCTCTGTCTTCCACCGCGTC
Source organism: Lepus europaeus (assembly GCF_033115175.1). Classification (NCBI taxonomy): domain Eukaryota; kingdom Metazoa; phylum Chordata; class Mammalia; order Lagomorpha; family Leporidae; genus Lepus; species Lepus europaeus. Next base: position 110,144,769 of record NC_084837.1, read on the forward strand.
CATCACCAGGATGGAGGTCCGGTAGCAAGGGAAAGAGAAGTGAAACCCGGACAGGGAACTTGAGCTCAGAGGAGTCACCACCGCCTGCCTCCTGTCTGGTCAGGCTCAAGCCAGAAGCGAAGCTCCACGGAGGAGGGTGCATTTTGCACTGACAACAGTGATAGCGCGCAAGTGCAGAGTTGCCAACTGCCAAAGGGCTGTCTGATGTAGCATGAGCAAGAAGGGGTCCCGGAGGGCTCAATTCTGCAATGTTAGAATCCTGGGGTGACCCTGGGGGCAAGGAGGAAGGGGCTGACCGGAGGCTGAAGGAGAGATCACGATGGCGGGAAGATGGCGCCGTCCCCAACACGAGACAGGAAGGAGCTGAGTCTTCGTCATCCACACCCTAGGGCGTTGGTCCCCAGAGGGCAGAGGAAGCTCTCTGACCCTGCACTCAGACAGGCTGGGACTCGACCCCCAAAGAAGACCTGGGCTCGGGGCCAGAGCTGTGGCATAGTGGATAAAGCCACTGCCTGCAGTGCCGGCATCCCATATGGGCACTGGTTCGAGTCCTGGCTGCTCCTCTTCCTATCCAGCTCTCTGCTATGGGACAGCAGCAGAAGATGGCCCAAGTGCTTGGGCCCCTCCACCCGCATGGGAGACCCAGAAAGAAACTCCAGGCTCCTGGCAAAAGGACGAGAGAGAGAGAGACAGAGACAGACAGAGAGAGGATAAGACAGACCTGAGCTTTTACTTAAAGGGCCAGGCAGCAACCTTCTTACCAGGATTTGAAAGGTTTGAAGCCAAAGCCTTCTCATCTCCTGCGTGCACTTGTGGCTGAGGAAGTGGCCCGGGGGAAAGACCAGGAGGGAGACTCCAGCTCACCTCAATGAATAAAACCACCCGGCAGACTCCGTGACAGACAGCAGGTGGCAACCAGTGGCCCCAAACCAATGCACAGGCACCGGAAGCTGAGACCCAGCTTTGACACCTCTCTGGAAGCCCCTCTGCCAGGTGGCCCCTCACCCACCTTTGCCCGCCCATCACCAGGGGGCAGGACAGAACATCCCCCTGCAAGACTGTGAACTCCTTCCCCAGGAACCCTGAGTTGCACCCAGCAGTGGGGAGTGCAGTGGGGCCACCGGCACACCTGGCACAGGTGAGGCCATGTCCAAGTGGCCTGCTCCACTGTCACTGCCGAGATGGACATACGGCCTGAGCCAGTGAGTCATTAACTTCCCTCCCTTGGCCTCAAGTGGGGTTGGCAGGGAGAGGGACTTCGTGGTTGAGACAGAAGCAGCAGATAGAAGATCTGTCTGTCTATGTGTCTTTCCCTCTGTGTCGCTCTGCTTTGCAAATCAATATAATTTTTAAAAGAATTCTCAGCACCACTCTGAGGCCCTTTGCAACTCAGGGTGCTTCCCCCAGAGCCCAGCACCTTCAGTTCTGGGCGACTCCCACATCTCTTCCACCGTGGCGATGTCCCCTCGGAGCCCCAAGCCAATGCCACCTGGAGCCCGAGTCCCCCATGCAGTGAGCTTGTGTCTCTGGGTCTGGTTTACGAGTGACACTGGGGCTCTCCCAGAACTGCTCTGGGTCCCCCAGAGGCTCGTGGGCCCCTCCAAGGCTCCCTGGCCCTCTGCCTTCTGGTTACGTTTGTCCGGTGGGATGCCCCCTGCAGGAGCTCCTGCGAGGAACAGGGGCTGGAATGCGGGTGCCGCCTGCCCTCTCCGCCAGGTCTTTCCCCTGTCGGATGCCCCTCCCCCATACAGCTCTCCCCCAGGTCAGGCAGCTGGCCCCTCAAGCCCAGTGTGGTGACAGTTCCCTCTGTCCTAGCCCTCAGGGACTGCACCATCCCTTGTCATTCCCCAAGCCCTGACACACTTTCTAACACAGTCCTGGTGTGAAACTTGCCTCTGTCGCTCAGAGTGTGCCACCTGAGCCTTCCCGACACCTGCTAAGACGTCTGTGTGGCCCCCTGGGCTTTCCCCGGGCCCAGCCCCGTGCGTCTCCAGGATGACAACACTGGAAGGGATCCACTCTTGTGACGTCAAACTTGTTTTTCAACTTTCTCTTTTTTATTTATAGTTTTATTTATTTATCTGAGAAGTAGAGCCACAGACAGTGAGAGGGAGAGACAGAGAGAAAGGTCCCCCCTCCATTGGTTCACTCCCCAAATGGCCTCAACGGCCAGAGCTGCGCCGATCAGAAGCCAGGAGCCAGGTGCCTCTTCCTGGTCTCCCATGCGGGTGCAGGGGACCAAGCACTTGGGCCATCTTCTACTGCTTTCCCAGGCCATAGCAGAGAGCCATATGGGAAGAGGGGCAGCCGGGACCAGAACCAGTGCCCATATGGGATGCCGGTGCTGCAGGCAGAGGATTAACCCACTGAGCCACAGCGCCGGCCCCCACTTTTTTATTTTTATTTTTTAATTTTGTTTGAGAGGCAGAGAAAGATCTCTCTGCTGGTTCTCTCCCCTCAAATACTTACAACAGCCAGGGCTAGGCAAGAAGGAAGACAGGCACATGGAACCCCAGCCAGCTAGGTCTCCTGCCTGGGTGGCAGGGACCCAGGTACTTGAGCCATCACCAATGTCGCTCACCAGCAGGAAGTTGGAATTGGAGGCAGAGCCAGGACTCAAACCCAGACGCTCTAGTATGGGATCCCAAGCAGCACCCTGTCTGCTGTGTGTGTCTGCTGTGCCGAAAGCCCAACTGATGGCTTCAAGTCTCCATGTGAGAGGGGAACAGCGGAGAGCTTAGCCTGTCCTGTGGACGGTCAGTGGGCAGCAGCAGACGTAGCTGGGTACAGAGACATTGGAAAGGAAAGACTTCGCATTGACGGCGAAGAAGGGCGGATGCTGCAGGCAGAAGGAAAAGCACCTGTTAGCACGAGAGGCACGAAACAGCCCCGGAGGGCCAGGGGACCCCCCGCACTCAGCACACACCCAGCAGAGGGTGTGACAGAGTCCTCTGAGAGTCACGGGGCTTCTGTCCCCCGATCTGGAGAGAAGCCGGGCTGCGGGGTATGGCGGCGGAGATGGGGCAGGACGTGTGTGAGAGATGCTCGGGGGTGGTGGATCTGTCCATGGTGACCGCTGGGCACTGGGTGGAGGGGGTCTTTTCCTGAGACCCAGGCACCTAGAGAAGCCGTGGTCAGGTGCTCAGCAGATCCAGGGTCTTTCAGCTCCAGTGGGGACCAAGTGCATTTCTCTGTCATTTGGAGATGGAAGGTGACCCGAGGCTGGATGTCCGGACAGGTTGGGATGAACGAAGAGATAAGAACCACAGAATCCTTGCTGATGTTCCTGGGAAAGCAGCAGAAGATGGCCCGAGTGCTTGGGCCCCTGCACCCATCTGGGAGACCTGGAAGAAGCTCCTGGCTCCTGACTTCGGTCCAGCCCAGCCCTGGTCATTGCAACCATTTGGGGAGTGAACCAGCACATGGAAGATCTCTCTCTCTCTCTCTCTCTCTCTCTCTCTCTCTCTCCCTCTCTCTCTCTCTGCTTTTCAAATAAATAAGTCCTTTAAAAAAATAAATAATAAAAAACAAAGAGAGCAGCCACTTGGGGAACCAGGCAGGGAACCAGACCGTGTCCCCTGGGACGCAGGCTCAATGTACGCCCTTCAGAGCAGACCCAGTGTGTCCGGGGGTCTCTCAAGACGAGAGGGGAGCCTACACCCAAGGGTGGCCCATCTGTGGCCCACAGAACGGGCGAGCTCATGTGCACAGCTGCCAGCAGCCCTGCACAGAGACAGGGCTGGAGTTTTTTTCCTGAATCCTAAGATTTATCAGCTCAAGCTGCTAGATACGCATCCAACTCCACACCGTGCACACAGTGCGTGTGCGCCCTTGTTCCCTGGAGTCCACGGAGCAATCACAGAAGCTGACCATGGGAGACACAGGAAAACTGAGCTCACCCCAAAATGCAGAAGGAATGTAGGCCACATTCTCTGAGCACAGGAGAGCAGAAGTAGAAACAAGCAAAGCGAGGAGAAGCCAACTTGAGAATTCAGAGAGCGCCTAGGTGAACGTCGATAGCTATTCACCTAAAAACTAACCTCAGGTTGTGTCAGAAATTTGTATTGCAATCTTACTAGACTTGGAAAACAATCTGCATTTACTACAAAAGGCATTGTCTTAAAAACTATGGATGCTAAAAACAAGAAATAGTGAAAATGCACTACGCATTCAAGACACGGGGAGGGGAATACAGCAAAAACAAAGTGAGAATTTAACAATTTAACAAAATATATAGGCCAATATTAATGAGTTATAATTGAAATAAACTGAAAGTGCTAGCAATAATGTAATTAAAACCCTTGTAAGACAAGGCGGATTGGGGGCCGGCACTGTCACATAACGGGGAAAGCTGCCGCCTGCAGTGCCGGCATCCCATATGGGCGTTCGTTTGAGTTCTGGCTGCTCTACTTCCCATCCAGCTCTCTGCTATGGCCTGGGAAAGCAGTGGAAGATGGTCCAAGTCCTTGGGCCCCTGCACCTACATGGGAGACCTGGAAGAAGCTCCTGGCTCTTGGCTTCGGATCGGAGCAGCTCCAGCCATTGCAACCAATTGGGGAGTGAACCAGCAGATGGAAGATCCCTCTCCCTCTCCCTCTCCCTCTCCCTCTCCCTCATCCTCTGTGTAACTCTTTCAAATAAATAAATAAATCTTAAAAAAAAAAGAAATAACTTACTGATATACCTACAATATCCAGGATTTTTTTCTTTCTTTTTTTAATTTTTTATTATTATTTTTTTGACAGGCAGAGTGGACAGTGAGAGAGAGAGACAGAGAGAAAGGTCTTCCTTTGCCGTTGGTTCACCCTCCAATGGCCACCGCGGTAGGCGCGCTGCGGCCAGCGCACCACGCTGATCCGATGGCAGGAGCCAGGTGCTTATCCTGGTCTCCCATGGGGTGCAGGGCCCAAGGACGTGAGCCATCCTCCACTGCACTCCCTGGCCACAGCAGAGAGCTGGCCTGGAAGAGGGGCAACCGGGACAGAATCCGGTGCCCCGACCGGGACTAGAACCTGGTGTGCCGGCGCCGCAAGGCGGAGGATTAGCCTAGTGAGCCGCGGCGCCGGCAATATCCAGGATTTTTAATAGAAAAAAAGATTTTAGTTCCAATAGTAAACACAAAACATAAAATATCCAGAAATAAATTAGACAAGAAATGCGCAAGGCATATATATAAAGAAAAGTCTAACATTTGCCATAAAATTTTAAAAGACAAAGAATCAGACAAAACATTACAAATGTATTAATTCTTCATAAACTCACTAATTTGCTCAGTGTAGTTCCAGCCCCAATCTCAATGTGCTCTTCTGGAACTTGACCAAGCAAGTACCTTATCAAACTTGAAGGGTCGGTGAACAGGGCTATTCAGTGATGCTGTGGGGAAGAAAAGCAATGAGGATATTGCTGCACCCCTAGATGTCAAATGGATGATGAAGCAAAAGAAATAAAATCACGTGTCACTGGCGTGAGAACATGGAGATACGACGATGGGAAGAGAAGACAGAATCTGGGGGCCGGCACCATGGAGCTGCCGGGTAAGCCATGGCCTGCACCGTCACCACCAAGCCATATTGGAGCGCCAGTTCAAGTCCCGGCTGCTCCGCTTCTGATCCAGCTCCCTGCTAATGCGCCTGGGAAAGCAGTGGGAGACGGCTTAGGTCCCTGCCACCTGTGTGGGAGACCCAGATGGAGTTCCTGGATCCTGGCTTCAGCGTGGCCCACACCAGTCCATTATGGCTGTTTGGGGGAGTGAATCAGCAGACGGATCTCTGTCTTTGTCTCTGTCACTCTGCCTTTCCTAAATAAAATAAATATTTTATATCAAAAGGTAGAATCTAGAAATAACCCCAAGTATGCAGAAGAATTTGGCCTGTGATAGAGACTCATAACCTATCAGTGATGGAGTTTGGATCATGCAAACAGGAGGTGTTGGGGAAACCTGCCAGACGCTTGAGAGAAATTAATAAAAAAGGCAAACACTAACTTGACAAATTCCACAAACAAGTTCTCACAAATCCCAAATAAATAAAAATTAAGAAAATCAAAATATAAAAAAGGGTAGGGGAGGGAGCAAATTTGTTTCACTCTTGAAGGAGCTGCACAAGGGTAGGGAGTTCGAAAACCCAAAATCATAAAGAAAAAGCTTTGTCTACCTTGAACCTAAATGGGGGGAGGGGGCTGGCGTAGTGGCACAGCAGGCAAAGCCACTGCTGGCAACGCTGGCATCCTGTAGGAGCTCCAGTTCAAGTCCCGGCTGCTTTGCTGCCAATCCAGTGCCCCACTGATGCACCTAACACACAGCAGGTGATGGCCCAAGTATGGGGGCCCCTGCCCCCAACGTGGGAGACCCGGATGGAGTTCCAGGCTCCTGGCTTCAGCCTGGCCCAGCCATGGCTGCTACTTGCATTTGGGGAGTGAACCAGCAGATAGAAGATACATCTCTCTCTGTCCTTCCTTCCTTCCCTCCCTCTCTCCCTCCCTCCCCTTCCTCTCTGTCCCTCTGCCTTTCAGATAAATAAATCTTATTTTAAACAACTCTGAAATTAGTTAGGAGTGATTTATAGCCGGCCCAGCATGTTGACATTGCTGTGTACAGCTAAACAACACAGGAGCTAAAAAGCTCACGGAAGGGGCCGGCGCTGTGGCATAGTGGGTGAAGCCTCCGCCTGCAGTGCTGACATCCCACATGGGCACAGGTTCGAGTCCCGGCTGCTCCACTTCTGCTCCAGCTCTCTGCTATGGCCTGGGAAAGCAGTAGAAGATGGCCCAAGTGGTTAGGCTCCTGCACCCACGTGGGAGACCCAGAAGAAGCTCCTGGCTTCGGATGAGCAAAAATCCAGCTGTTGCAGCCATTTGAGGAGTGAACCAGGGGATGGAAGATATCTCTCTCTCTCTCTCTCTCTCTCTCTGCCTCTGCTGCCTGTCTGTAACTCTGCCTTTCAAATGAATAAATCTTAAAAAAATGGGATTTAAACGATAAACTTACTTTGGTTCAAACACATTTTGCAATTCATGCATAACTTTTTTTTCATGGTATCTATTTTCCATGAACTTTGTGAAGACCCCTTGTAGATGTGGACTTCCAAATTGTTGGCACCAAAATAAATTCATCTCTTAATCTATTTTCCAAGAGTTTTGTGAAGCCCCTCATGAGACGTATTTAATAGGGTCAGAATCATAGGAAGTAGAGTGTAGTTCCAGGGTCTAGGACAGGGGTAGTGATGGTCAGTGTTGACGGGCAGAGTTTCAAGTTAAAAAGCTAATTTATTTCTTTGAAATTCTCAGTTGGGGGGTGGGGAGGGAGAGAGAGAAAGGCCTTCCATCCACTGGTTCACTCCCCAAATGGCCTCAACTGCCAGGAAGCCAGGGGCTTCTTCCAGGTTTCCCACGTGGGTGCAGGGAACCAAGCACTTGGACCATCTTCTGTTTTCCCAAGCCATAGCAGAGAGCTGGATGGGAAGTGGAACAGCCAGGACTCAAACCGGTGCCCATATGGGGTGCTGGCACTGCAGGCAGTGGCTTTACCTGCTACACCACAGCCCTGGCCCCACAGTTTCACTTTTACAAGATGGAAAGTTCTGGACATGGACAGTGGTGAGGGTTGCACAACACTGTAAGTGGCCTGCATAGCCCTGACCCCCGACCCTCTAAATGGTTAAGAAGTAAATGTTATGCTATGTGTATGTTTTTAAGACGTATTTATTTATTTGAAAGGCAGGGTGCCAGAGAGAGACAGACAGACATCTTCCATCCTCTGGTTCACTCTCCAAATGGCTGCAGCAACCAGGGGAAAGCCAGGAGCCAAGAGCTCCATCCTGGTCTCTCACAAGGGTGCAGCGGCCCCAGCACTGCCTTCCCAGACCACAGCAGGAAGCGGGATTAGAAGCAGGACAGCCAAGACTTGAGCCAGCACTCCTGTTTGCAATGCCAGCATCACAGGCAGTGGCTTAACCCACTGGACCACAGCAATGGGCCCCCTATGCTGCCTATATTTTGCCACAATACAGAGAGGGAAGGCACCAAGCTGTGGAAATTATTTGTAACGCATATGATAGTCAGCGGTCCATCCCCCTGACATATAAAACGCTGTCAAGCATCCACAAGACAAGCACCAACACATCTGCTCAAAGATATAAACACAAAATCAAAAAGAAGGAATCAGAGAAGGACTGGAAACATTCAAAAATATCTCACTTCACAACTCCTAAAATAAATGAACAGGAATACAAGAAGGGATATAATTGTTGCCCTTTCAAAATGGATGCGTATTTAAGAGAGTGTCAGTATCAGTACCCTGGCTTGCTTACTAGATGGGAGAATGGGCTGTCTCATCCCCTAACAGCCAGGGAACAAGTAAACAAAGCTCTGGGAAAATCAAGCAATTCGTACCCGTGTTTACAATCGCATCTCTTTAACCCAGAAACCTCACTTTCAGGAGCTCAGCTTAACAGGAGGAAGTATACATACAAAATATTAATTGCAAAGTGATTTCCAAAAACCATGGCCTGACAGTGACCAATAGGCCCAGTCAAAAAGAATCAGCGAATGCCTTCGGTAGGAGTGTGAAAGAATAAAAATCCCCTCCCCCCCTACACACAGCAGGAAGTAAAAAGAGAGCAGGGGACCGACCGTCTTTGAGGCACAGCAGGCTCAGTGCCTCCTGGGACACGGACACTCCATACGGGGGCGCCGGCCCCAGTCCCAGCTGCTCACTCCCAGCCAATGCTCCTGGGAAGGCAGCACATGATGGCCCAAGAGCTTGGGCCCCTGCCACTCACGTGCGAGACCCGGATGGAGCTCCAGGTTCCTGCTTTTGGCCTTGCCGCAGCCATCGCAGCCATTCCGGGAGTGAACAAGGGGATGGAAGAGCAATACCTCTCTCTAAAACTGCCCTTTAAGTAAATATTTTTTTAAAAAAAGAGCTCAAGAGAGATTGAGATTATAAAAGAGTATGTATGCTAGGAACGCATTTTGCGGCTTATATTTACACAGAAAAAGGCTGAGAGGGTGCTAGCGCAAAAAGTCACAGGACTCACCTCTGTAGATTTTCTTAATTTTTCACGAAGATCCAGCATCACGTTTATACGCAAGTGGGCGCGTACGACCACTTTCACGGGCTAAACGTCTATCACCCTGAGGTCCCTGGGCACCGCTGACCTGGCGAGGTCCAAGCCGGAGAAACAAACCTCCCGAATGGATTCCGGCCCACGTCCGGGCCAGCGGAATCCTCAAACACCCATCTCAACAGCTGCCCACGTCCATCTCCAGCCCAAAGCCCAGCAGAAACCTCTCCTGGAGATGTGGGGAGATTTCTGCCCTGGGCCACGTCCCTGTCAGCAGCCAGCAGAGATCCACGCCACCAAAATTCTCTTCATTCGCTTTGTTGGTCCTTTATCTGCAGAGATGGGGGCCCAAGGGCTGGAGGGTGGGGAACACAGACAGGTGGTTTCCCAGGGGCAGTGGGGGGTGAACTCTTCAGAAATGCTCAGGACACCCCACCTCTGCTCCCATCTGTACGGCAGACTCTGGGCCCCTGGTTGCCATTCTGCGTACCTCAGTTTCTCCCTCTGTGAAATGGGGCCGAGAGTTCTTATTCAGACTCCTTCCCGGGAGGATGGACCACAAAGGCTAGCCCAGATGTGCGTACCACGTTGCTGCGGACACCCTGCCCAGAGGGAGACTCAGCCTGGGGCCTGGGGGGACCATGCACTCAGCAGCTCGATGTGCCCACTTCCGCTGGCTTCTAAACCCCTCTCTGGTGTCCCCAACTCGAGCCCAAGCCAGTCCATGCAGTCCCCGTAGCCAGCTCCCCTGCGTGCCTTTCAATAGCCCCGAACTCCATCTGGAACCGGAGAAATGACCCCGGTGGGGCTGGGCGCAGGCTCGGCTCAGCTTCTGCATGGAGACTGCAGGGTTGGCGACACACACACATGGCTCCCATGGGGGTAGTCAGAGTGAGTGCCAGGGCGGCCGCCCCTCTCCTCTCTCCTACCAGGAGGCTTTGAGCCAAGGACCAGCAAGAGGGGCCCGCTCAGCCTCCCCAGTGCTCAGAGCAGAAGCCCCTGGGGAGGTGCAGGGTCAGAAGTCCCAGCTGGTTTGCCCCGGCCCCAGTGCAGCCTGAGCAGAGCTTTGTAAATCTCCCAGGCGGTTCTCAGGTGCCATGGGTTGGGCTCGGTCCTAAGCTACACCTCGGATCACAATTTCTCCCACTTGAGGGGGAAGGTGGCTTGCCTCCTGCTACACTACCGGCCAGATAGGACATGAGCCCCCGAGCTGGCCTCAGCTGCACTGCCAGGGAGTCCTCAGCGGCCCCGCCCCTGCCTGGCACAGGCTAGGGGCTAAATGAACACTGGGGGGAAACCAGCTATGTGAGTGCATGAAAGAATGAAGTTCGAATGAGTGAATCCCACCCACTCCACTCTCCCGTCCCCTGATCAGTTGCCCCTGAAAGAGAACAGCCTGCCCATGACCCCTTGTGGGCAGCTCTTTGGCAATGTCCCCAGGTGCTGCTGACCACAGCCCGGATCCAGAGACCCCCACGCAAGCCCAGCCTTGGCTCCAGCTCAGGGGACTGAGTCGCCAGCTCTCCATCCAGGCCCATCTTAGCATAGCATCCCAGTCCCTGCAGCCCAGAGCCCACACACTCGGCCCCGTCCAGATCCCACAGCTGCCACCTCCTAGCTGGGCGACCCCAGCTGGACCTCTCCCTGCCTCCGCTTCCTCCATGTGCGCAATGGAGCCGATGGCGGGAGCCGCAGCATGGGGTGCCTCGTAGGAAAATCAAGAAGAGCTTAGCCCCTGCCTTCTTTCTTTTCTTCTTCACCAAGTCCTTACAGAGAGTCCCTGTCTGAACCCCTGGGCGGACCGGCACAGGGGATCAGGGCCGGGTCTTCCCCGGAGTGCTCCGCACCCCAGGACACAGGCCTCAGCCGCTGCGCCTAGGACCAGCTGCTCTCGGTGGATCCCTCCTGTATCCGGCCCGGGCCCCTGACCCCCAAACCCCTTCCCGGGCACTCCAGGCCTGCGTGTGTGCGTGCGTGTGTGTGCGCGCGCGCCTGTGTGTGTGCGCGCGCGCGCGTGCCAGGGAAGGGGCGCCGCAGGTTCCGCGCGCGAAGGCCGAATCCTTCCTCCTCTTGCGCGAGCCGCGCGGGCGCTCCCGTGGGTGGCAAGGCGGCAGGGCCAGGCGCAGCTCCCCGGCCGAGCGAGGCCGCTGCCCTCTGCGGCAGACGCCGGTGCGCGCTCCCCGCTCCCGCGCGGGGCTCGCCGGGCAGCCTGCGCACCCTCCCGGTGCAGCATGCGGGCGCTGTGACGTTCTCGGATAAATGCCGTGTAACTGTGTAGGCGAATGGGAGCTAAAAATAAGAACGGAAAATCTATCATTAAGGTATCATTGCGCCAGCGCAGCTATTTGAAGGTTCCCATGGCCCCCGGCGCCCGCGTTTGAAGCCCGCCCGCAGGCTTTGGGGGCTGTTTGCAGAAAACCCAGCCGCGGCTCGCCAGCCAGACCGCAGGGCGCAGGGGGTGGCGCCGGGAATTATGGCAACGCTCAAAATAAAAGAAAGCAGACGCTCGCCAGCCCCTCCCCCCAACTCTGCCCCCAGTATTGCGCTCGGGTCGCGGGGCTGGGCGCTGACATGAATGTGGGGCCCGTGCAAAGACTGGGACTGGAGGTCTTTCAGATCTCCACTCGCCTCGAATGAGAAAAATAAAAGTAACGGGGCTGGGTGGGGGTAAAGAGAGCCGCCGGAGGAGAAAGGGGCAACCGGCACTTAAGCCTGGGTCTTCAGTGCGCGGCCGTGGGGCTCAAAGACGCAAACTCCCAGAGCCGGGAAGCTCCAGGGTTCCACCAGGTGAAGCGAAAATTGATCTGATTTGGATTTGAACATCCGCAGGGGGGAAGGGGAGGCCCGCGGCGGGAGGGCAGGTGTGTGTGTGTGTGTGTGCGCGCGCGTGTGCGTGTGCGCGGGGGTGGGGAGCGCCCAGGCGCAGCCTGCGCGCCGCTCTGCGCCTCGGCGGGGCTGCGTGCGTGTCCCTGTCCGCGCTGCTGGAACGGGCTCTTCGAGGGATCCGCGTCACATGACTCCGCCTGCCCCTCGCCAGCGCGCAGATCGCCGGTCCATCAATTGGCCCCGCGCCTGGGGAGGGTCGGGTGGCGTCTCCCCGGCCTCAAGGCTCTGCAGAGTAGAGCGGGGAACGGTAGCTCTGGATTCCAGGAGTCTCGGCTCGGCGCTGGACCCTGGAGTGTAGATATTTGGGAGGGGGAAGGGAGAGAGAGAGAGGGAGGGAGCGAGCGAGCGAGCGAGCGCCAGAGAGAGGCAGCGCGCGGCGCGCACGGACGGGGGGCTGCTGGGTGCCGCGCGGAGATGTAAGCGCTGGGGTCTCGCTGGCCTCCGAGCACCATGCAGAAGGGGATCCGGCTGAACGATGGCCACGTAGCGTCCCTGGGGCTGCTGGCGCGCAAGGACGGCACTCGCAAAGGGTACCTGAGCAAGCGGAGTTCGGACAACACAAAATGGCAAACCAAGTGGTTCGCGCTCCTGCAGAACCTGCTCTTCTACTTCGAGAGCGACTCGAGCTCGCGGCCCTCGGGGCTCTACCTGCTGGAGGGCTGCGTCTGCGACCGCGCGCCCTCCCCCAAGCCGACGCTGTCGGCCAAGGAGCCGCTGGAGAAACAGGTGAGGCGAGCGCCGCGTTCTGACCTCCCCGCGCCCGGAGTCTCGGGGCTGGGGGCCTGCGGTCGGCCCGATGGCACCCGAACTTTGCGCCCCTGCGCTTTCGGCGCCCCGGACAGGGAGGGAGGGTCGGCCCAAGCCGCGCAGGTGACCCTGCGGCGGGCAGCGGGGGCAGGGACCGCGGGCGGGGAGTAGGCGCTGGCTGCGGCTGCCCTTCGTCCCCGAGAGCCCCGGGGGAGGCGGGGACAAGAGGGGCCGAGACCGGGAGATGCGGATGCAGACTGGGCGCGAGGCACCAGACAGAGGCGTTGAGTCTGGACCCACGTCCAGCCAAAAATGAGGCTCCCAACCCCCACCCTCACCCCCTCCAGTCCCGATGGCCCCCGACCGCCTGCCCTGGACCCGGACGGTGTGGTTCCCCGCGCCCGGGCAAGCGGACGGTGAGACGGGGGCGTCCTGGCGCCGCGGCCCCTGCCTGCCCGCAGCTGGAGCCAAAGAGCAGCCTGCGCTAGCTCGGCGGAGTCGGGGGCTTGCGGGGCCGCAGGGGTCGGTGCCGTGCCATCGAGTGGCCCTGGGCTCCCAGCCCTCCCGGAGCCGGAGCAACAAACCCGGAGGGGTCCCAAGGAGCGCGGTGACGCGCAGGGCTGGGGCCAGGGCCGCTGCGGAGGCGGCAGGGCAGGTGGGCGCCTCTCTCCTTCCCCGCCCCTGCGCCGCCGCCGCAGTCGCGGCTCCAGCGCTGCGCGCGTTTCCGGAGCTACACGGCTAAAAGGTCTGCGCCGGGCCGGGCTGGGGCGCGCCCTTGGCGTGGGGGAGGAGGTGCACCTGCCGCCGCCGAGGGGGAACCCAGACCGCGAGGCCGAGAGCCGCAAGCCTGGGGCGCCGTCCAGAGGTATCCAGTGCGGGCCCCTGCTTCTGGGGAGGCAAAGTAAATGCCAGTGCAGGGAGAGACCTGACATCCAAGGGCCCCAGCCTGCTGGGGGCTGCCGAGAGTGGGGGACGCTGGAGCCCAGGGAGAGAGGGAAGCAGAGAGAGAGGCACTTTCCCAGGGCCACACCAGGTTCCGAGAGGAATCCCGGGACACGGAAAGCCATTGCTGGGTGCGGAGCGGCAGGGTTGAACTGGTGGACATAAAAGCATCGCTGGGCGCCTGGTACCCGACACCAGGGCAGGAGTCTAAGCCCAGGCTCTTCCTGCCTTGCCCTCAGCCCCCGGGCGTGGGGAGGTGGTGTCAGGGGGACCGGAAGTCGTGGACAGAAGTGTTTGGGGGTGGGTGGGTCCCTGAGGAGGACAAGCCAGGGGGCAGGTGCGGCCAAGAGCAGGTGGCTCCTCACCTTGAAGCCCAGATGGTGGCCCAGACGCGGCTGGCAACCGTGCCCTCGGCCCTGACAACTTGCGCCTCTCCAGCCCAAGTCCATGTGTCCGGACCAGTGGCCTACAGCCCGTTAGACCAGCCAGAAGCCCCTCCAGCCCTCAGCTCCTACCCGGAGGCTGAGAGCCACCTCTGGGTGGGAGGAAGGAGGCTGGGGCAGGTGTCTGTTAGCAGTGCCCTGGGGCTGAAGCTCTGCTCTCCGGTTTGCTGTGTGACCTCGGTTAACTTGCAAACTTCTCGGAGCCTCCGCTTTGAAATCTTCAGCACGAGCTGCTGACCCTGACCTCGCTGCGGTTTTGAGACCAGGAAGGGACGTGACCATGTGCTTGCCGTGCGTCTTGGTTGGGTGCAGATGGATCGTGGTTGGTTTCTGAATGACACTCACCCAGGCAGGATTGTTCAGGTCGCTGGGTGTTGAGGCTTCCTCCCATTTCACAGAGAGGGAAACTGAGGGGCGGAGCAGGAAAGGTAGGAGTCCAGCAACAGAGCAAGGCAGTGGCACGAGCAGACTAGAGTTCACCCCGTGTCTAAGCTCAGGAACTGAATCGTGGAGGATGGGGAGTCAGAACCAGTGGACAAAACACACAGATGATCAGAGCTGGGTCCCCACAACACTACCGCCAGGACCTCAAACCTGTTCCCAAGAGCGGCCGGGCCCTGGACTGGAGATCGCCTCCTGCGCTTGTGTGGGCGTTCCCTTTACCTCTAGAGCACCTGTGGCTCATGGGAAAGCAGATTCTGCCCTTTGGGCCTGTACGTGTGTTGAAAAAAAAAAATCCCAACTCTTTTCCAAGCATTGGAGCAAAATGGATGGCTGACCCTAACCCTGTCTCTTGGTGAGCTGGCATGAGCAGCCTGGAGCCAGGCCCTTCTGATACCACGTATGAGCCCACAGGGCACGTGAGTGGCAGAGGGCCTCAAAGAAGCTGCCGGTTTGGGGGAACTTGTGAGTGTGTGGGGAAGGCTTGCTTTTAGCTAGATGTCTTTTTTAAGATTTTTTTTTTATTTATTTACTTGAAAGAGTTACAGAGAGAGGAGGAGAAAGAGAGAGAGGTCTTCCATCCCACTGGTTCACTCCCCAAATGGCCACAATGACAAGGCTGGACCAGGCCAAAGCCAGGAGCCAGGAGCTTCTCCCAGGGACCCAAGCACTTGGGCCATCTTCTGCTGCTTTCTAGGCCATTAGCAGGGAGCTGGATTGGAAGTGGAGCAGCCAGGTGTCAAACCAGAGCACATATAAGATGCCGACAATGAAGGCGGAAGCTTAACCCACTATGCCACAGCACCAGCCCCAGGATGTCATTTTTAAAAGGATTTATTTAGTTATTAAAAGGAGGAGAAAGAGATGTCTCTTCCATCCACTCATTAACTCCCTCAATGGCTGCAATGGCCGAGGCTCATCCAGAACCCAGGAGCTTCTTCCAGGTCTCCCACTTGGATGCAGGGGCCCAAGGGCTTGGCCCATCCTCCACTGCTTTCCCAGGCGCACCAGCAGGGAGCTGGATCAGAAGCAGAGCATCAGGGACTTGAACCTTTGCTCTGACATGAGATACCGGCATCAAAAGCAGCAGCTTACCCTGCTGCACCACAGCGCCAGCCCCCAGGATGTCATTTTTACCCAGGTCCAAGCAGGCAGCTTCCTCCTTGAATGGCTGGGGATGGTTCCTGAAGGCACAGAAGCTAGATCCTGGCTGGGAACCTCCCCCGGCCCCCAGTGGCAGGGACAGCGTCAGGGACAGAGCACATAGTAGATGCACAGGAAATGCTTGTTGAGCTGGACTTGGTGTAGCAGGTGCGAATTGCACATTGCCTGTGCTGAGAGCTGTCTGGGCTGTGTGCCGGGCTGAAGAAGCTGACCCCCACAGGCCCTGCAGCCTGGGGAAGGAAGAACCAGACAAGGGTGGGCACCAGGCAATGGAAAGATGTGGAGAGTGGACGTGCAAGGCACTGGGGCACCGAGCGCCAGGCCCATCCTACCATGGTGCAGCCTCTCCTGGCCACCTCCAGAGGACCCTGCCTGCCGCTGCTGAGGCTGCAGCATCCGGGGGCTCCGGGCTGCGCTGCCGAGGCCTCCTGCTGTCAGACTGGCACAGCCATGCCCGCAAGCCCCCTGGCCTGGGGCCCTGCTTGCTCATTCCTGGCTTCCCCTGGCCCTGATCCTGTCGCACACTCCCTGGAGGCCCGATGGCCATGCACTTGAACTTGGGGTCCAGCTTTCCTACAGGTTGGCCTTGGTGTCCCAGCCCCTGCTTGGGCATGAAGTCCCCCCTTGCTGGCTGTTCCAAGTTCCCTGGCATAAGGCTTCCAGCCCAGCTTCATAGTCAGGGGGCCTGATCAAACCCACCCCAGCTCTTCCTCACCCTTCCCAGCTCGGAGAGGTCACAGTGTGGACCCCCGGCATCTTCCTGGGTCACTAAAGACAGGAGAGACACAGATCCTGCGGCCAGAGCATCAGGACCTGGGGTGGGCAGGGGGCCCGGATGCTGGGGCCTTGTTGTTCCTGTTGTCCACCCCATTGTTACCCTTCCCTGAAGGCCAAAGGTCCACTCAGCCTCACAGGACGGACGCGTGACCGCTCTGGCTGGCGAGTTGAGACCACCAGCAGCCCTGAGGCTGGCGTGTACCCATTTGACAGATGAGAGGAGGGTCTCAGCGGTGGCCACCAGCCAGGCACTGGCAGAAGCAAAACTGCTTCTCTGGCTGTCTCGCCGTGCGGCTGGGCCACGGTGTCCACGGTGTCCACGGAGCACGGCCCAGGGACCCGGCTCTTGCAGGCTCTCAGCCCAGCAGAGAGTGGTGCCCACCACAAAAGCCGCTGTTGGAGCAGCACAGCTTAGATGCTTGTTGGGGCCAGCTCAGACCGTGCAGGGCAAGCCAGCCAGGTGCCCGCGGCAGGTGTGGCGCCCAGGATTAACCGCGTGGGGTGCCGCTTCTCTCCCCAAATGCTCCTCCGGCTGGTGAGAGGTTGAGGCGGCCCAGAACAGAGTGTGCATTGTGTGTTCACACAGTAGATGCTCCGGCTCTCAGGGCCAGGCCTGTGTCAGGTTCTGCAGATAGAAGAAGAGAACTTAGTCCCTGTTCTCCAAACCGCTCCCAGAGGAGGGACTCGCTCTCCTCCAGTCTGGCCTGAGCAGATCCTCCATCCTGAAGACTCTCAGACTCCCTCCACCCCCAACACACACACACACGCACTCATATACTCATACACACTCACATACACACACATACACTCACACACACACACACACACTCACACACATACACTCACACACATACACACACATACACTCACACACACACTCACACACATACACTCACACACACACACACACCACTCTTCTTTGGCCCAGGTGCTCCCAGGTCCTGTCATTCCCCTCCCCCAGACCCCCCTGCAGGCAGCAGGCAACCAGAATGATCTTTTAAAATGCAAATCACATCATGAAAGCAACAGTGGCTCTCCTGGCCTTTAGAAAAAGAAAAAAAATTTCCAAACTCCCAGCCAAGATCTGAGCCCCTGAGGTCCAGGCTCTGGCCCCACTCCTCCATCACCTGCTTCCTCACCCCGGCCTGACCTTCACTTCCCATCCCTCTGCCCTGGGTCAAGGCCTTGGCCGAAGCCGGTGCATCTGCCTGGAATAATCGCCCACCCACATACCCTCTGAAGGCCAGCCGCTCCCGCAGGTCTTAGCCCCGTCCGTGGCCCCAGCTTCCCTGTCATAGCACTCCAGTGCTGTCCGCAGTCCGTGGTCACTCCGTGTACTTAGGAGCTGTTGTAACTCGGAGTCTGGGTGGTGTGGAATTCCCGGGAAAGACTTCCACGAGATAGACTCAGATGGGGCAGGCGTTGGCCTAGACGTTGACATTGGTTAGGATGCCCACATCCCAGACCACAGTGCCTGGATGCAATGCCCAGCTCTGGCTCCCGATTCCAGCTGCCTGCTCACGCAGACCCTGGGAGGCAGCAGGTGGCGATTCAGTACCTGGATGCCTGCCATGCAGGCGGGAGACCTGGACAGAGCTCACGGCTAGCTGGCTCAGGTCCTGACCCAATGCTGGCCGTCACAGGCCTCTGGGGAGTGAAGCCGAAGATGAGAGCCCTCTTACACTCTGTACCTACCAGCCAAATAAATAAACAAAAGATTATTTTACCCGCCGCCCCACTGGATGTAGCAGAGGTGAGCACAGGATGAAATGTGCGGTCCACGGGGAGGCGGGTGGGGCGGGGGGTGACGATGAGGTGGAGGTTGAGGTGCCGAGGGCAGGTGCATGGCAGAGGACCGTGCCAGCTGGGTGGGGCCTCCTTTCATCCCTCGGGGTCACGGCCTGGCTTCACCCACCACCAGCTTCTCCCTTCTCTTCTCCACGGGCGGCTGGTGGTGGGTGGGAAGTAAACCTGGCATGGCCACACTTGGACTCCACTTTCTCAACCCTGCCAGGCAGGGGCGGTCCCTGTGGAGATGCCGTTGGGCCGGCCCCTCACCCAAGCCTTCCTGCCTCCTTCCAAGGAGCCCTGGGAGCCACTGCTCAGTTTAACTTTTATATACGAGGGGTTTTCAAAAAGTTGGTGAAGGGGCCAGTGTCGTAGTGCAGCAGCCAGTGCCACAAGCATCCCATACGGGCACCGGCTCGCATCCCAGTTGCTCCTCTTCCCATCCAGCTCCTTGCTAATAGCCTGGGAAAGCAGCAGAAGATGGCCCAAGTACCTGGGTCCCTGCATCCATGTAGGAGACCCGGATGAAGCTTCTGGCTCCTGGCTCTGCCTGGCCCAGCCCCTATTCCCACGGTGGCCATTCGGGAAGTGAACCAGGAGATAGAAGATCTCTCTCTCTCTCTCTCTCCCTCCCTCCCTCCCTTTCTCTCTCTCTCTCTTTCTCTCTCTGTAACTCTGCCTTTCAAATAAACAAATAATTCTTTAAAAAAATTAGTCAATTTATTTGAAAGGTATTGTTACAGAGAGAGGGAAAGAGAGGGAGAGAAAGAGATCTTCCATCCACTGGTTCACTCCCCAAATCCCAACAACAGCCAGAGCTGGGCCAGTCCAAAGCCAGGAGCCAAGAGTTTCCAGGTCTCCCATGTGGGCACAAGGGCCCAGGTACTTGGGCCATCCTCCACTGCTTTTCCAAGCGCGTTAGCAGGGAGCTGGAGTGGAAACAGAGCGGCCTTGAACCGGTGCCCATATGGGATGGCAGCATTGCAGATGGCAGCTGAACCTGCTGTGCCACATTACCCAGACCTTCACCAAACTTTCTACTAAGCTGCTGCGAATGCAGATTTAACCTATATAATCTTGCAGTCGGGTATTTCAAAACAGGAGACCAAAAATACTGAATAAGAATCAAAACTGTGTACTGAGCACCTACTATGTGCCAGGCGCCAGCGTGCATGTTTTACACCCGGCACCTCCCTTAAGTATTCCAGCAGCCCGGTGAGGTTAGCACTGCTCGTCCATTTTCACAGTGACAAGCTGAGGCCCAGAAATGCCCAGTACCTTGTTCAAAGCTACAGCGAAAGATGTGGAAAAGCTGGCACGGGAACCCGGCCTGCCTAGTTCTGGAGACCACAGACACAGCTTGAAGGCGGGCTGGGGGCCTAGTGGTTTAGGATGCTGGTGAAGGCATCGTATCCCACACTGGAGAGCTTGGGCTTGAGTCTCTGGCTCCTGACTCCAGCTTCCTGCCATCGCGCACCCTGGGAGGCAGCAGGTGATGGCTCAAGTGCTTGGGTCCCTGCCACCCACGTGGGAGACCCGGATGGGGTTCCTGGGTCCCAGTTTGAGCCTGGCCCAGCCTCAGTTGTTGTGGGCATTTAGGGAGTGAACCAGAGGAAGGAAGCACTCTGTCTCTCTGCAACTGACCCTTGCCTTTCTCCGCAAAGACAAGTGGAAGGGAAAAGGAGAATGGACAGCGAGTGGCAATGTGCCACCAACGCCCTGGTGACCTCGCTGTGGGTGGCTTTTGCTTCTGCTGGGTGGGAACCTTGCAGCCAATCCCGTGAGCCTGGAGGGAAAACACGCCAAGGCAGGCATCCACGTGCCCAGCCCAGTGTCCCCGGCGTGCATGGGAGCCAGAGCTGGTGCCTGTGTGCAGACAGCCAAACCGAGAACTCGGTCCCCCGTGTCTGCACAGGAGCCCAAACACTGGCAGCACCCCAACTTCCATGAGGGCCACTGTTGTGCCAGGAGCAGCTGGGAGCCTTGGACACCCTGACTCCTGGTCCCCCCAAGAGAGAGGACCGCGCAGCCTCCACCCCAGCCTCCCACCTCCCTCCCGAGGGTCACTGTGCCAGATTTCCCGCCACCTCCTGGCTTGGGGAGGCCTTCACACCCTCTAAGCCTCAGTTTCCCCATCTCCATGTCAAACTGGAAGTCCCAGCACGGCACAGTCGTGGTCATCAGGGGTGACCAGGTGGCATCTCGATGGAGCAGTGGCCCCTGTCCGTCACCCTGGTCCTCGCCAAGGTCAGACCCTGGATCTGCACATCAGATGGAAATATCAGCTTCCTGGGAACATCCGGGCAAGGCTGCCCCCGGGAAAGGAAGCCGATTACTGCTAGGGGCCTCCTTTGCCCCCACCCAGCCCTGTGGGACGCCCCCCCATCATCCACCAGTCAGCCCTCTCCGTCCCTCTCTTCCTTTCCTGCACCGGCCCAGGCCTCCTTCACCTCCCATCCGGACTAGTGCAGGCTTCCGAGCCCCTGCACCTGTCAAACGCTGCAGTGACCTCTGACCCGGGAGGCTCCCAGGTGCGGCTTGGCAGGAGGGTGCTGCCCCCTGCTGGTGCTGACTCGGGCCTCCACTGTCACCCACCGTAGCTGGGGCCAGGGAAGGGGCGGGGTGCCCTTTAGAGGGAGCCACTCCGAGTGCAGCCCCTGGAGGAGGAGGAAGCTTAGCTCTGCACCTGCGCCTCTGAGAGCAGAGCGCCCGCAGTCCTGGGTGAGCCGTGCCGCTGACCCCTGCGGGCCCTGGTGCACGGGTCCTGCGGACCGCTCGGCGGCCGGCTCACCTCTCCCGGGTGCCAGCCTCGTCATTGCGTGCGTGTGCACGGAGTCGGGGTGAGGGAGGTGGAGGAGCCGGCAGAGAAGGCAGCTCCAACAGGGCAGGAGCCCAGCCAGGCCTCCCTGCTTGCCTGAAGCCCAGGGGCTCTGGCACCCTTGGCCAAGCGCCACAGAGGCGTTTTGGCCACTGGGCATCCCCGGCACTCACAAGGAGGAAGATTGCTGAAGCTGAAATGTCAGCCTGGGATTACTCACGCTCCGCTGCCCGCATCGGCCACACAGGGCCCAGGAGCCAGGCCCCCGGTCCAGGGAGGGGGACGGTGACCACACTGTGTGAGCTCCGCTGACCCCCAGGAGAGCCCGAAGGAGCCGGGGCTCTGGGGGTCCAGAGAGGTGGCCAAAGCACTTCCGGGTCATTTGGGTCATCGTCGTGCCTTCTCCAGGCCTGTTGGGGGGAAGCCAGCCCCCACCTCCTCACACCCCTCCCCTCCCCCACCCAGCTCTGAGCTGGAGGGAGGTCACTGTGACCTTCCAGTTAGGGAGGTGGCTCCAGGGTAGAGGCAGGAGGCCCATCAGGAGGTGGCTGCAGAACCGGGCACACACACGCAGAAGCCTGTCCTAGGGCCGTGCTAGGAGCAGGAGAGGCCCCCTCTCTCTCATCCCTACTGTGACCCTGGGCTCAAGTCAGGGCTCTAGTGCCGGGTAGGTTTAGAACCATCCAGAGGCCGGCGCCGCGGCTTAATAGGCTAATCCTCCACCTTGCGGCGCCGGCACACCGGGTTCTAGTCCTGGTCGGGGCGCCGGATTCTGTCCCGGTTGCCCCTCTTCCAGGACAGCTCTCTGCTGTGGCCAGGGAGTGCAGTGGAGGATGGCCCAAGTGCTTGGGTCCTGCACCCCATGGGAGACCAGGATAAGCACCTGGCTCCTGCCTTCGGATCAGCGCGGTGCGCTGGCCGCGGCGGCCATTGGAGGGTGAACCAACGGCAAAAAGGAAGACCTTTCTCTCTGCCTCTCTCTTTCACTGTCCACTCTGCCTGAAAAAAAAAAAAAAAAAGAACCATCCAGAGCTCCAGTGCACCTGTGACCACGCCCCGGACCCCATGGGGCTGCCCACATCCTGGGTTCGGAGCCCCAGGTGTTGCCTGTGCCCCACCATATCCAGACACCCACTAGGAAAAGCACCTTCTCAGCTTAGCCACTGTGGGTCTCCCTGGTGGAGACAGGGGACAGCGGGGGAGGGGACAGCATCATCCACTGGCAGGGGACGCTCTCTCCACAGATACCCACAGACCCCTGCGCGCTGGCTGCTAATGTCCACGTCCGACCTTGAGCCAGGCCTCTGGCTCTGGGTCGCTAGGATCCCGGACGTCAGGCCGCCTGGTCGCCATCTACTGTAAAGACCAGATCTCCCTAAGCGGGCACGGCCAAAGCAACATCTTCCCCGTGAAGAAAAAAAAAAAAAAAAAATGAGCTCTGATCTTTTTCAAGTTGGAAAATCCCACTGCAGTGCCAAAATAAAAAATAAAAAACTTTCAGAATGAAGCATAGAAGAAAGAATGAATGGATGCGTGGATTTGTAGGAGGGACACACAGACAACTTCCACCCCAAGCAATTAGGGAGGTCACGTGGGAAAATGTGTCGTACTCGGCTCCCCCCATCCACCCTTGTCCTGAGCCCACTGCCACCTTGCCACCCCCTCACCTGTCCCCCTGGGTCTCCCCTGTCCCCTTACCACACCTGTCGCCACTCCGGCTCCCTTCACTGCTGGCAGACCTGCAGGTGCATCCAAGTGTCAGGAGAAGAGCTGGTATCGAATGGACATGAGTGACAGGGGTGACTGCGTCTGAGAGCCCCCTGGTAGCCAAGGCAAAAAGGGAAGCAGACTGGCAGTGGGCCACCCCCTGTCTCGTGGCAGAGGAGCAAGAGTGTTTGCCAGTGCCCTCGGGCCTTGCAGGAGGGGGACCAGTAGGGGAATGATGGTGGTGACCCCCAGGGCAGTCACGTCAAAGCTAGGGGCCTGTTGCCATCCGCAGCTCCAGCTGGCTCTCAGGGGAAGCTGAGCAGGCTGTGCTGGCGAGGCTGGGGTAGGGGGAGTGTCCTGATGACCTGACAGGACAGGGTGCAACTTGGAGAAGCCCCGGGAATGGGCCAGTTGGACATGCTAAAGTAGCCATTGCCTGCCTGTACTTTAAGTTGTAGGAAAGGCAGGGCATTTGCATGGCTCAAGATCCAAAAATTACCAAGAAGCAAACAGCACCAGCCGCCTCCCACCCCCGCCCTCAGCATCCCAGCTCCCTCCCCAGGTGTGGTCCTTAGTGCCGCTTTCCTGGGCTTACACACAACCGCTTCAACGAGTTCCTGGAAGATGGAATTAAAAGTCTGCTTTGGTGCAAAAAAATTGTTTTAATTCCTGCATAATTTTTTTCATAATGCACATTTTCCATGAACTTTAAAGTGCATGTATTTATTTGGAAGACAGGGAGGGAGGGACAGAGAGACACCCAGAATGTCTATCTGCTAGTTCACTCCCCAAATGTCGTCAGTGGCTGGGTGTTGGCCAGGGCTGAAGCTGGGGTCTTCCGCATGGGTGGTTGGAACCCAATCATTCGAGCCAGCACCTGCTGCCTCCCAGGGTCTAGGTTTGGAGTCAGAAGCAGAGACAAGTATTGAACCAGGTGCTCCTCTGGGCAGAGAGAGGGGACAGGAAGAGACAGAGAAGTTTTCCATCTGCTGGTTCACTCCCCAAATGGCAGCAACCTCTGGAGCCGATCCAGGCTGAACCCAGAAGCCTGGAGCTCCATCCGGATCTCCCACGTACTTGGGCCATCATCTGCTGCTTTTCCCGGCACATTAACAGGGAGCTGGATGGGAAGCAGAGCAGCCGAGACTTGAACCCGTGCTCCGATATGGGATGCCCCCATTGCAAGCAGCAGCTTAACCCTCTGTGCCACAACATCGGCCCTCAACATGCAGGTGTCTTATCTGCACCTTAACCACTAGGCTAAAAGCCCACCCACCAAAACTTTTTAAATATTGGTTTCTTTTCATTTTATTTGAAAAGCTGAGAGACAGAGAGAAGTCTTCCATCCGGTGGTTCACTCCCCAAATCCCCACAATAGCCAGGGGTAGGCAAGGCGGAAGCCAGGGCCCAGAATTCCATCCAGGTCTTCCAACCTCTCGAGCCATCACCTGCTGTCTCCCAGGGTGTCTTAACCATAGCACCAATGAACTTTGTGAAGACCCCTGCTATGCATGGATTTCAAAATGTTTTGCACCAAACATGTTTTTATTCTGTTTTTCATGAACTTTTGGAAGTACATCATATACTCATATATATGCAAATATATGTTAATATATGCATGTGTGCACAATTGCTATGCATACCACGACGCTGTCTCACCCCTGGTTTCCTCACTGTGCTGTACAGATGATTTCCCACACACGTTCTTTCTCGTGGCTGCCATGTTTTGTCCCGCGGCAGGGATGGGCTGTGGATCTTGGCCACTCTCCTCTCATGGGACATCTGGGCCATTCAAATCTTACTTTCACACACAGAATTGCAATTAACAAATGCCTTTGTGCATAGTGTCATCAAGGGAGAGAGGGAGAGAGAGAGAGAGAGAGAGCTCTCCATCTGCTGGTTGACTCCCCAAATGACTACAATGGCTGGGGCTGGACCAGACTGAAGCCAGGAGCCTAGAACTTTATCCTGGTCTCCCATGTGGATGGCAGGGGCCCAAGCACTCGGGTCACCTTCTGCTATTTTCCCAGGCACGTCAGCAGGGAGCTGGATTGGAAGTGGAGCAGCCGGGACTTGAACCGGCATTCATATGGGTTGCAAGCATTTCAGGCGGTGGCTTAACTCAGCCCCTCTAACTGGAGTGTTGACAGAAAAGAAGGGGCAGGTGCCTTCAGACTGAAGTTCGTGCCTTCATTAGCCCACACTCAGAGGCAGGGGTGGGGAGGGAAAGGGTGGGCTGGCAGGACCAGCCAGGCATGCCAGCTGCCAGAGCCCGTGTCATCATGGACATGGCTCCCATGACATGGGGTCGTACCCATCAAAACAGGACCACACGGTCACAAATGTCAGACACAGAGGCTTTCCCAGGACCTCTAGGCTCGGATGCTGCAGTTACACCTGCTCTCCTCCCCACCCACCATGGGCCGGGAAATAAGGAAGCAGGATGGTACCCAGTCTCTGGCCTCACACTGGGGCTGGATTGCTGGCCAGAGGCTCAGCCCCCATGGGAGACCAGGAAACTGGACAAGGGCCTGGGACAGGTGCTCAGCTTGGGGACAAAGTGGAGGTCCTGGTGCAGTAACCAAGCCCCTGGAAGACTCAGACTTGAGAGTTCAGAGGCCCAGCGTGGGCAGGATGAGGCCAGCAGGAGCTGGGACAGGGGTCATAGGCGGGGTCCTGACCCTGTGTACAGCCTCATCAGGTGCAGTGGGGGGGTGCAGGGTAGGTCAGTCCTCTCTGCATTGATGTGGGGGAGCCCCAAGGGCCAGTAGAGGCCAATACTTCCTTGAACTGGGCTCACTTGGGAACAAGGACCCCTTGGGAAGTTCCCACAATGCCCCAGGCATGGGGGTGTGCAGCCAGGGCTGGAGGGACCGGCACTGGGCATGCACTGTGTTCGGGAGCTGTGAGAGATGAGGAGGTACAAGGGCTGGCAGACAGAGTGGCTTCCCCAGGAGCCTCGCTGTGGGAAGGGGAAAGACGTGATGGGAGAGGGGCCTGGATGAGTACCCCTTATCTTTTTAAGATTCATTTATTTATTTGAAAGGCAGAGTTGGAGAAGAGAGGGAGAGACAGGGAGGGAGCTTCCATCTGCTGGTTTACTCCCCAGATGGCCACAACACCCAGCTCTGGGCCAAGCCCTTCTTGCAGGTCTCCCACATGGGTGCAGGGACCCAAACACTGGAGCCATCTTGCGTGGGTTTCCCAGGCCAACAGCAGGGAGCTGGATCAGAAATGGAGCCAGCGCTGTGGCGCAGCAGGTTAAAGCCCCGGCCTGAACCCCGGCATCCCATATGGGTGCTGGTTCTAGTCCCAGCTGCTCCTCTTCCGATCCAGCTCTCTACTAAGGCCTGGGAGAGCAGTAGAAGATGGCCCAAGTCCTTGGGCCCCTGCACCCGTGTGGGAGACCCGGAAGAAGCTCCTGGCTCCTGACTTCAGATCGGCTCAGCTCCGGCCATTGTGGCCATCTAGGGAGTGAACCAGCAGATGGAAGACCTCTGTCTCTCTCTCTCTCTCTCTCTCTCTCTCTCTCTCTCTCTGCCTCTCCTCTCTCTGAGTGACTCTGTCTGTCAAACAAATAAAATAAATCTTTAAGAAACACGAACCAGCGCCCATAGGGGATGCTAGTGTGGCAGCAGCGGCTTTACCTGCTATGCCACAACACCGGCCACGAGTGTCTCTTTATTTGAGGAAGGAAGGAGATGGCGAACACTGGGCAAGGGTGTACACACGCACTTGTACACATACACACATGCACACACGTGTGCACACGCACACACCCTAGCCAGCCCCTCTCTGCACAGGGACATCAGGCAGAGCAAACTGGCCGAAGCCAGCTGGGCCCAGCAGGAAGGAGGGAACCAGGTTCCCACGGAGGAGAAAGTGGCTGTGCCTGGCTTGGGTTGCGGAGTGACACCTGGTTAGATTCACTGCCGAGCCAAGTCTGCTCCTCCCAAAGTGGGATGAACTACAGGGGCAGGAGCAGCAGGGGGCGCTGTTGAGTCACCCAGGTGGGAGAGGCTGAAGCCTCGAAGCTGGGCAGGAGGAAGATGGAGAGAAGGGAACTGGGCGTGTGCGCACAGGCACACACGTGAACACACGTGCAGCTGTGTTTTCCAGTAAGCTGCCAGTGGGAGGCTGGTGAGACCCATCAGTCCACCCTGCAGAAGAGCCGAGGGCTTGGGAAACCATGCCTGAGCCTTTGAATGGAACCTCGCAGAACAACGATTTACCCAGCCCTGGGAGCTGTCGTCCACTGCGTGTGCTCACCGTGTGGAAGAGGGGGCCGCCCAGCCAAGTGAAGGTGTGTGCTGAAGACCTCAAGGCGAAACAAGCAGTAATGAACCTGAACCAAGTCTGCCAGGTGCAAACCCTGGCACACGCCACAACCCCCAAAAGGGACCCCGGGACCTCAGATCCCATGGAATATGGACAGATCACCCTCCGAGGTGGAGACAAAAGGGTCCGTGGTGGGCCGTGTTAGAGAAAGATTGCTTCGCTGCCGTCTGCCTGGTGGGCCACCTGCTGTCCTTCAAAAGCCAGGGGCACTGTGATGGAAAACCAGCCCCCCACCCCACCCCCACCACGCCTTCCAGCCAGCTCCACTGCCCGTGCCTGAGGACCAGGTCCGGTGCTCCCTCCTCTGGTTTTTGGTGTGAATCATTCATTAAACAGCTGCACACGTGTGTGGTGGCGGAAGATGCCTTCGGTTACCCAGATGGCAAACACTGGCTTCTCCGTGCCCAGGCCACGGCCCCGAGCTGGGAACTCAATCCAGGTCTCCCACGTGGGTGGCAGGGACACAATGACCGAGCCATCAATGCTGCCTCCCGGGGTCTGCTCCCTGGTCGGTCCCTGCACGTTTGCCGTTGGAGCTCAGTGCACACAGCTCATCAGTCTGAGATCACCAGGAGCCCTAGCAAGGTGACTCCTGGGGGCCTGTGTCCGCCGCTGCTGCAGGCTGCCATGTCCCCAGCCCCCACCGGCGTGTGCCACCTGGATGGGTGGAGACGCTTGGCCATCGCAGCAGACGTGAGAAAGTCCTCCAGTACAGTTGTGAATGGCTTTGTTGGGAAGACGGGGGGGGCAGTGGGTAGCAGCTCGCCGTAAAAGCCCAGAGCTCAGAGCGGACTCAGAGAAAGTCCTAGGTCTCCCTGCTGCCACAAGGCGCCCCATGTCTGGCTGATAGTGAGGGCTGCGAACTTGCTGGTTGAATTAGTGAATGAGAAACGCTCTGGGTAGAGGTGAAAGGTGTGAGGACTTTGTGGTTCACTGTGAGTGCCCCGGGAGTGGATGACCAAGACAGGTGCCTGCTTACTGGGCAAAACCCAGGACTGGGAGAGAAGGCGGGATTACCCAGGGCCCCTCAGCTCCAGGCAGTGCAGCAGGCCTGGCCCAGCTGTTGGCACTTCCACCTGCTCCATCCGTCAGAGAGTGGCCAGCCATCCATCACGGCTGGCTCAAATCTGGGGCAGTTGGTCACCCCCTGCCTGTGGGCAGTTGTCTGGTGTTCTGTGTCCCCCATGGAGGTGCAGCCTGTTGGGACAGTCAGGGCACAAGGGGAGGCCCAGCACCAAGCCCCCTCCCCAACACCAGAGACTCAGTGCCCTTCAGCTAACTTAGATGGGGTCCTGGCGCCAAGGCTCATCCTGAGAGAGGAGGGGGAATGCCACAGTTCAATGAACTGCAGTAAAACCGTTCATTGCTCATCTTTTATTTATTTATTTATTTATTTATTTATTTATTTATTTGACAGAGTTAGACAGTGAGAGAGAGAGAGACAGAGAGAAAGGTCTTCCTTCCGTTGGTTCACTCCCCAAGTGGCCGCTACGGCCGGCGCTGCGCCGATCCGAAGCCAGAAGCCAGGAGCTTCTTCTGCGTCTCCCACATGGGTACAGGGGCCCAGGCAAGCCTCCGCTGCTTTCCCAGGTGCATTAGCAGAGAGCTGGATCGGAAATGAGCAGCCGGGACTGGCGTGCGTGTGGGATGCCGGCGCTGCAGGCCAGGGCTCTAACCCTCTGCCCCAGAGCGTCGGTCCCTTGATCCATCTTGGAACCCCTGGCGGAGCAGCGTGTCAGGTTCTCCATCTCTTACCTGAAGCCTAGGGGGCTCCTGCCCCGCCCTGACTCCCTGCAGAGGCCCCAGTGGGGTCCGAGGCCACTCTGCAGCGCTGGCGGGCACCACGAGCGGTCCACCAGCCTTGCTCCTCCACTAACAAACTCAGGTGCCATCCACCGATCCACCGGTGGGTCCTGCCTTCGTTGCGTTTCTGCCGCTCAGTGAGTTCATACAACGACCGCGGGGCCCCGGGGTGGTTCCGTGGGCCGCTGGGTGGGTGCCGAGGCCTGGGCGTGGCTCTGAACTGGCCCAGGCAACCTTGTGAAGGCCGTAACAAGTTCTTTCCACACAGTCCTCATCCATGGTCCAGGACCCGGGCCTCCCGCCCTGATGAGGCTGCATAGGAAGTACTTACTCCTTCCTGAAAAGCTGGCCAGGCCTGGTAGAGCCGGGGCTGTGACCCTGCAGTCCTGGCCTGTTCGGCTGCCATCTGTGAGCCGTGATGAGGTTCCCATCGGTGGTCCTCCAACGTTCGCATGGGGTGAGCGCTCAGCCTCACCATGAGGGCGAGACCTGCAGACTCCGAAGCTGCGTGGTCGCTCTGGTCGGTCTCAGCACCATGCGAGGGACGCCGGAGTCGAGGTCCCGGTCCCAGCCCAGCAGCTCTAGCGGGCTCCCGTGTTTGAGTCCCGCTTCCATTACCCTGCCCAGCCTGGCAACCTGGAGTGCAGGGGTGATGCCGTTTTGGGGGAGATCCCTGTGCCCTTGAGCTCTGATCCAACACCAGCTGAGCTTAGGGGGCTGTCTCGGGGCTGTGCTGCTGCCCAGGGTCACCGCCCCTCCCTGGATGGACACTGAGATGAGTGTTGATCCAGAGCCCCCGGGAGCCCTCCAGCCCACTGTAGATGAGGGCCTCAGGGACATAACGTAACACTCCCTGGCCCTGGACAGCTGTCTCCAAGCCCCAGGGAGCTGGGCTGGCCCCACCAAGGCTCTGGGGAACCCAAGCAGCCCAGTGGTTCCTCCTTCCTGCCTAAGCCCAGGCCCCAGGTGCAGACCACAGTGCTCCAGCACCAAGAAGCCTGTCACAACGCACTCCTGAGGAGCTGGTGCTGTGGCATAGTAGGCTAAGCTTCCACCTGCAGGGCCTGCATCCCATGTGGGCACTGGTTCAAGTCCCGGCTGCTCCACTTCCAATCCAGCTGCCTGCTAGTGTGCCTGGGCCGCTGCAGCCACGTAGTTGATCCAGAGGAACTTCCTGGTTCCTGGTTGCAGCCTGGCCCAGCCCGGGCCATTGTGGCCATTTGGGGAGTGAACCAGCAGATGGAAGACCTGGATGCTGGCCCTGCGATCCCCCCAAGTGTCGTCAAAGGAAGGGGTTTTACGGGTGAAGAAGCCGAGGTGGGAGCCACCAAGCACACGCCCTGAGGCTGCACAGCCGACGCAACGAGGCGGCTTCACAAAGTTCATGGAAGGCTGGGCGTCCGGCACAAAGTTTCCAGTGCCACCTGGGGCACCCGCTTCTCCTCTCAGAGTGGTGGCTCGAATCCTGGCCTTGCTCTGACTCCAGCTTCCTGCTGACGCCCACCCCGGGAGGCAGCAGGTGCTGGCTCAAGTGCTTGGGTCCCTGCCACCACCTGGGAGCTCTGGATGGAGTTCCCAGCTCCTGGCTTCAGGCTGGTCGTCGTGGGCATTTAGGTTAGGCTTAGGGTTAGAGTTCAGGTTAGCGTCAGGGTTAGGGTTAGCAGATGAAAGATCTTTGTCTCTCTCAAATAAAATGGAAATAAATCAATATAAATGAAAAACATCATGGAAACGGGATTAAAGCGTAAGTTTATTTGGGTGCAAAGGCAGTTTGGAAATCCGTGCCTAAATTTTTTTCATAAAACACTTTTCCCGCGAGCATTCGTAAGTCCCCAGAGCTGGCAGAAGCATTCCCAGATAGCACCGTGCCACCTACACTGTTCACCTGCTGTCACCCAAAACGTGCGGGAATGTGAATGTCCCTTCTCCCCCCATCACTGAGGCCACTTCTTGCTCTCTGTCCCTTTGTCCCAGAAGCTCTGTCCCAGCCCGAGAGGGCCCCCAGGTGAGGGCTGGTGGGGCATGGACGCCTTGACCCAAACTGAGCCACGAGCCCGGCTTACTCCAAGCCAAGACTTCTCTGTGCTCTTTGCCTTGGAAACTCCAGAAGGTCCCTAACCCTCCTACAGACCCCGCCCCCACAACCGTGCGAGCTGGGGGCCCATCCCCCCAGACCGTGCCCGGAGGACACATCCTGCGCCCACAGGTGGTGTGGGGGGTCCTCTGTGGGGGTCAGTCGTGCCCAAGACCCTCTGATGAAAGTCCAGCTTTTCTGCTGGTGCTACCAACGGCGACACCTAGGCGGTGATACAGGGGTTGGCGCAAAAGTTCTCTGGAATTTGTGAATGTTTGACATTTTCCAAACGCTGGCAGGGAGGAGGGAGAGGGGACCTGAAGGGCCCCGTGGGAGGCAACAGGAAACCCCCCTCTGCCCACTTCCCCCAATCCTCAGCCTCCCTCACTTGTGACGCTGCCCGGAGAAACCAGCATCGCCCCAGCGCCCACCCCCAGGGCTCTGCTCATCTGGGGCTGGCCCACCGTGATGCTGACCCCTGCTAACAGCAGAGCGCAGCAAACTCCAGGTCCTGGGCCGTGTACACGGGCTGTGTCCCTGAGAGGCGCAGCCACACGGGGCAGCGGGGGTGGCACGTGCCAGGTACCCAGAGGGGCCGTCCGCAATGCCCGTATCCACCTTAACAAGACTGACTGTGGCAAGGACCACAGCGCCCTGGTGCCCTCCGAGTGGTGCCCTCCAAGTCAGGCTGTGCGTCTACCCATTGTCCTACTCCTCAGCCATGCATTAGTGCCCACTCGGTACCAGGCTCAGAGCGGGACTCTGGAGTCCCCGATTAAAGCAAACCCACGCCCCACCTTGAGCTGCCCAAAAGCCTGTGGGTCAGCCAGGCACGGGGTGCTGGGGAGAAGGAAAAGCGTCCCAGACACCCCCACCCCAAGCCTGGGCCAAGTTGCCCAGAGACCCAGACAAATGCATTGCACCCAGACCTTAGCCTCCAGCCTGAGTGTTCCTTGGGACCTGCCGAGGCTGCCTCAGGTTGGCCTATGTTGGGGTGCACCCCACCAGGGGTGATCCTGGGACACAGAGACACACCAGCGCCCCGAGGCCATACCGGGGCTGCGCACCTGGCCCTGAATAGAGAAAGAGCCAGAAACACATTGAGGGCCTCCCAAGACCTGTGGTGGGGAGGGGGTGTCTGAGAACCACCCGAGGCGTGTCCGGGTTGCAAGGAGAGAGAGACCCAGAGACCCAGCACGCTCTCTGCCTGTGTCTCTGTCTGTGTGTCTGTCTGTCTGTCTCACATTCGACAGACAGAGATGCATGTGAGATGTGAGTACGTCCATGCTTGGGTACTGCAAAAGCTTCGCGGAAAAACAGAATGAAAAGATGTTTTTTCGATGCCCAAAAACAATTTGAATGTCCATGCATAGCTTTTTCATAATGCATGTTTTTGTAAACCCTTTGACGATCCCTACTGTGTGTGAATGTCAGGCGTTTGGGGGCAGCAGGATAAATTTCCCCCTTAACCTCACTTCCCTCAAACGGTTTGCAGTCCCCTGATTTGTATCGGGGGGCTCGCAAAAGTCACAGGGCCCAACTCATGGGCCACACAGAGGAAGACGCTCAAGAGGAGGAGGAGGAGGAGGAGGGGGAGGAAGAAGAGGAGGGTGAGGAAGGGGGGGAGGAAGAGGAGGAAGGAACTTGCTGCCCAAGCCACGCTCTGGGCCAGCTGCCGAGCTGACACCAGATCAGACCCCATTTCCAGTGCCTCTTCCCTACCCAGGGAGCCACCAGCCCCCAGATAGCTCCCAGGGAGCCCTTACGTGTGATGGGCAGAGAACAATGGGGTGCCCTGGACCCCTCTCCTACAGGTGCCTCAGCCCCTCCATGGGCTGGGGGTCATGTCCCCTCCTCTGCAAGTCCCCCACGGAAGCACCTGCACGGTGCCAGGCATGCCCCTGGCTGTTTTTCAGATTTCTCTGCACGGGGCTGGGAGAACCTGGTGGTTTCCGTTAGATTTGCCCTAGCATCCTCCAGGAGCCCGGCGCTCACCCTGTCTGCACCTGTGGGCTTTGCTCCTTCCCGAGGGTTCCCGCTGTGAGCGCCTCTCTCCCTCTCCCATTCACGGCTGTCTCTTGCCCTATCTCTGTCTGGCCTGGGCCCCACGCAAAGCCGGGGTGTGCTCCTCCCACTGCCCAGAGGCAGGATATGTGCACATTGTCCACGACCTTCCTGCTGTCCCCTTTCTATACTTAGCTCCTGGGATGGCTGTCTCCCGCGAGGACATGTGTGCTAAGAACACAGTACCCTAAGCTGGGCACAGCAGGTGCTCCTGGTTCCCTTTTGCCTTCTGGCTGGAGCACCTGCAGCTGCAAGGCCCAGGCCTGCAGATGCTCTACTGCCACCCTGGTCCCTGCAGCCTGCTTGTTAGGACACACGGGGACCTACCCTGGTCACAGCTGTCCCCAAAGCCCCTCGCTACTTCACCTGATCCTCCGGGCTCAGAGCCAGCATGCTGTCTCCAAGGAAGACCAGACCGAGGCCCGCCTGGAGCAGTGATGACCAGGTGGGGCGAGGCCACACCGAGGCTGGATGGGCAGCACCTGGCTGGGGGGGGGGGGGTGACAGGAAGGAGTCTCTGGTTCACAGGGGACAAGCTTCCAGCAGGTTCCGGGAGCCCAGATCCTGGTCCGAGAGCATTGTCACCTGTCAGGTGCGGAGGTCCCTGAGGGCTGGGGCCAGACCTGTGGGGTCCTCCTGGCACCCCTCTCTCGCTGTGGTCACATTTCTGTCAGTGGTGAGGTGCAGGGGGCTATGGGTCTCCAGCGTGGCTTCAGCACTTCCCAACCAAACCCAGCCTCCCCTGCGGCTCTGAGCTCTCCCCTCCCACCAACCCCGCAAGCCTCCCCAGGGCTAGGAACTCTGTGTCGCCCCCAGGAAGCTCAGGGGAAAAGGTACTGCTCCCACTGTGACTCTACCATTGCGCCCATCCGGAACTGGGGCATCTCCCAGGGGTCTAAATGGACGTGGTAATGCTGCCCCCACCCCTGCACCCAGAGTCTCACCTCCGAGTCACGCCTCTGTCATCTCTGTAGACAGTGCTGGGTGCCTGTGGCCAGGTGTTCTGGCCTTGGACAAGTGGCTTGACTTCTCTGAGCCCTGGCTCATCAGCTGTAACGCAGATTACACCTGTTTCACTTGGTGGCTGTGGGGAAACCGAGCTCATGGGAGACCAGTGTGCATTCGTGTGTGTGTGTGTGTGTGCACGCTCCAAAAAGAGGGAGAGAGAGAGAGAGAAGTGGAGGTGTCGGTGGCCACCTGCAGCTCAGTTTTCATCCTGCTTCCCTCTCGAGGGGGCGGGGTGCCCACTGGAGCCCCCCCCCCCATCCCTGGCGGCTGACATTTCCTTCCCCAGCCCCAGTTGTCTGTTTCCTAGGAAACAAGCGAGAGACTGACTCGGCCACGACAGCCTCTCGTGCACGCCCCGGCTGCCACCTCGACGGACAGTGAGCAGAAACAGTAATGTCAGTAGAGGCTGCCGTCAGCTTACACACCGCACCCTGCGCTGCTCCCTGGTACCCTCTCTGGCAAGGAGCCACCCGGTGCCTGCCCCAGGTGCACCTGCCAGCGGCAGCCCCAAGGGCCCTGCGCTGCACCTGCTCCCTGCCTCTCTTCCCCCAGTTGCACCAGGCCCAGGCCCCGGAAACATGCGCAGTTTGAGCCCCTGGCCCTCGCCTGCCTCCCCTCGCTCCCAGCTTCCCTCTGCACCCTGAGGCTGATCCTCAGACGTCTCACCCCCCTCCCACCACAGTTTTCCGATCAACTGAACTAAAGCCGGGACCAACGCCCCATCTTCCAGGAAGCCCTCCTGAGCTCCCCGTGCTGTCTCTGGCCCCTCTGTTACAGGAGTGACCACACTACGTTCATTACAGCATATACATGGTGCCTACTCAGTGCTGGACCTTGCTCCAAGAGCTTTGTGTGTATTTCACTCATGTGACAAGAGTGCAGAGATGGGTCTACTGTCAGCCCTGGGCTCTCAGGGGACAGGGCCCCCAGCTGACTCAGCGCTCTGTCAGCACCTGTGCCGGACAGAGGGGGCTTCCGGTGGGCTCTCTCCTCCTCCCAGAAACGAATCCACAGCAACACTGTGCCTGCTGTAACCCCAGCCCCTAGGAGAGTGCTTCTCAGCTTTTGTACAGTGGATGAAATGCAATGAAGTGGGACCCAGGGTCCGAGGGGCGGGTTCGCAGGATGTACTCTTCCTCCCCTGTCCCCACCCCTTGGGGGCCTGATGCTTTGCAACCAGCTTCTTGCAATTTGTGGGCACGGAGGGCTTTGTAGGTATTGCCCCCTTCCTGCATCGTAAGCACGGGCTTTGTTAACTTGGACGACAGCCTGTTTGTAGAATGGTGTTCCGACCATCCCAGATAGCGCAGCCATGTGCAAACGAGGCAAGGCAGTTGGATCGGTCGCTGCCCGCTAACTGGAGGTGCCTTCCTCTCGCTGCAGCACTACTTCACGGTGAACTTCACCCATGAGAACCAGAAGGCCTTGGAGCTCCGGACAGAGGATGCAAAGGACTGTGATGAGTGGGTGGCAGCCATCGCTCATGCCAGGTAGGTGTCACCCCCCCCCACCCCATCACCCGGGGGAAGGAAACCCCCACCCCGCAGTGCAGGCAGAAGGGGCCCGAACCTCAGGGCTGTGTCATGAGCAAAGGCAGTTCTGGGCAGAGGAGAGCGCGGGCTGGGGGGTGGGGGGAGAATGTCTGTATGTTGCCCCCTTGGAGCCTGGACCTCTGGGATGTGCCTCCCCACTGGGGGACCACAGGGAATAGCAGCACCCTCTCCCACCCTGCTCCATCAGCCTAGCTTCTTGGCTCCCATTGGGGGAGCCCAATGTGGTCCAGTCTGATCAGAGGGGTATGAGCTTCTAACCCAGCCGTGGCCTCCCGGGCACTGCGTGACCGTGAACTTGTCCCGTCTTCTCCCTGGGCTCAGCTTTCTCATCTAGAGACTGAAGTTCCCTAAGCCTCTCTGAACTTGAACTCTCAGGAATCCTGGACCCTCTCCTCCGCCCGCTCTCTGGAGGGACCCACTGAGCCAGGCAGCGGGGGAAGCCCAGGACAGGACCTGCTGCCAAGCAGTTGGGGCCCATGCCGGGCTGAGTCCTCGGGCCTGGGAAAGTGATGGGCTTGTGGGCCGGGATGTGGCCCCGGGCTAACAGTCCCTTGGCAGAGCCGAGAACTGCGGGGGCTACGGCGCCTTTGGGGCAGCAGATTTGCGGCTTAGTGGATAAGGCTATGTCTCCATGTCCGCTCTGCTGTAACACGGACGCTCCTGAGGGCCTGGACAAGGTGTGACTGACTCTTTTCGTTCTCAGCGCCTGATAAGGGCATAGAAAGAGTGGCTAGAGTGGAGGGGGGAGAGAGAGAGGTCGGGTTTAGGTTTGAATGAAAGTGGAAAGGGCTGTGGGTGAGTGGATGCATGGATAGATGGAGGGGTAGGCAGATGGGTGGATGGATGGGTAGGTGGATGGATGAAAGGATCGATCAATCGATCAATCAATTAAAGGCTTTAAATAAAAGCATTGGTACAGGAAAGGGAATTCCAAGAATCATGAAGAGACACAGTTTGGACGTCAGAAGTAGACAGGGTTGGACAGTGGGCTGGCCCCAGCCCATAACCGGCCTTGAAAGCTTGGCTGAGACACTTCACCGTTGTTCTGCGGGCAGTAGGGAGCCGTGGAGAGCCTCACATCAGGGGCGTCACATGGCCAGAGCTGTGATTTGGAGTTGAGACTGCCAGCGTCATGGAGGACAGAATTGAATGAAGAGGAACCCAGAGTCAAGCAGAGCGGTGGGACCTCATTCTGCCTGGCGCCAAAGTGGAACTATTCACTATTGATTTGCGGGTCATGGGAAGTTGATGTGAAGGGGCTCTGTAAGCTTGGAAGGATTCTAGCTGGCTGCACGTTCTGAGAACCAGGGCTACGCACAGGCCCAAGGGTCTCCTAGAGACAGTGAAATACAGAGAGCGGCTTCAGTGACAAAGACTGGTGATATGAATGTGGGGGCACAGAGGACCACTCAAAGTCAGTGCTGGCAGGAGCAGAAGATGCCACACAGCCCTGGAACCATAGCTAGCAGTTGCTTTAGAAGTTAAGCAGGTAGCCGGCACCACGGCTCACTTGGCTAATCCTCCGCCTGCGGCGCCGGCACACCAGGTTCTAGTCCCGGTTGAGGCGCCGGATTCTGTCCCGGTTGCCCCTCTTCCAGGCCAGCTCTCTGCTGTGGCCCGGGGGGTGCAGTGGAGGATGGCCCAAGTCCTTGGGCCCTGCACCCGCATGGGAGACCAGGAGAAGCACCTGGCTCCTGGCTTTGGATCAGAGCGGTGCGCCGGCCATAGCAGCCATTTGGGGGGTGAACCAACGGAAGGAAGACCTTTCTCTCTGTCTCTCCCTCTCTCACTAACTCTGCCTGTCAAAAAAAAAAAAAAGAAGAAGAAGAAGAAGAAGTTAAGCAGGGGCCGGCACTGTGACGTAGTGGGTAAAGCTGCTGCCTTCAGTGCCGGCATCCCATATGGGTGCTGATTCGAGTCCCAGCTGCTCCACTTCTGATCCAGCTCTCTGCTATGGCCTGGGAAAGCAGTAGAAGATGGCCCAAGTCCTTGGGCCCCTGCACCCATGTGGGAGACCCAGAAGAAGCTCCAGGCTCTGGATCAGTGAATCTCTGGCCAGTGTGGCCAACTTTGGAGTGAACCAGCGGATGGAAGCTCGCTCGCTCGCTCTCTCTCTCTCTCTCTGCCTCTCCTTCTCTCTGTGTAACTCCGACTTTCTAAAAAAATAAATAAATCTTTAAAGAAAAAAAAGAAAGTTAAACAGACACTTACTCTCTTTACCTACCAGTTCCTCTTCTTGGTATTTATCCAAGAAAAATGAAACGTGATGCCATGGTCTCATACATAAAGGATCTGTTTTGTATGCACAGTCATTGAACCCTGGAACTCACTCAGGCGTCCATCAACAGGAAATGTCTCAATAAAGCGAGGTCCACCTGTGCCATGGAATGTGGCTCAGCAGTGAGAAAGAATCCCCCGCAAATGCGTGCCACGAGGCAGGCGGCCTTCGAAATCAACACGCCGGGTGCAGCCGCAGACAGAGTAGCGCATGCATGCGGCTGTGTGGCTCCAGCTGCGTGGAATTCTATGACAGCCAAAACTAGCCGGGCAGACAGAGACCGGAGCGGTACAGCTGGGCAGACAGAGACCGGAGCAGTAGTCATCTTTGAGGCTGGGGTTACTGGAAAGGTGCAGGGGAGAGCTTCCTGGGGCGATGGAATTGTCTTAACCTTGGTTCGGGAGGACATGTTGAGGGGGGTGGGTGGTCAAGATCCCGGCATCCGTGGTTTGCGCGTCCAAACCCCGATCTGTAAAATGAGGGAGATGTAGGCAGGTGCTTCACCAAGTTCATGGAAATGGAGCTAACTGATCCGTTTATGGGGGTGCTCAGCCTAGCAGTTAAGATGCCCACCTCCCACGTCCCAGTTCCTGGGCACCCAGTCCCAGCTCCCTGTTCCTGCAGGTGCCAGGACACAGCCAATGATGGTTCGAGTGGTTGGGGCCCTCCTACCCACATGGGAGACCTGGAGTGAGGCTCCAGCTCCCAGCTTTGGCTTGGCCTAGCCTCAGCCACTGTAGGCATTTGGGCTGTGAACCAGTGGATGGGAGTGCTCCTTTCTCTCTCTCCCTCTCTCTCTCTCTCCCTCTCCCTCTCTGTCTCTCTCCGTCTCTCTCTCTCTCTCCGTCTCGCTCTCTCTCCGACTCTCTCTCTCTCCCTCTCCCTCCCTCTCTCTCTCTTTCTCTCTCCCTCTCTCTCCCTCTCTCTGTCTGTCTCTCTCTCTCCCTCTCCCTCTCTGTCTCTCTCCGTCTCCCTCTCTCTCCATCTCTCTCTCTCTCTCCCTCTCTCTCTCTCTCCCTCTCTCTCTCTCTCCCTCTCTCTCTCTCTGTCTCTCTCTCTCCCTCTCTCTCCCTCTCTCTCTCTCTCCCTCTCTCTCTCTCCATCTCTCTCTCTCCCTCTCTATCTCTCTCCCTCTCTCTCTCTCCCTCTCTCTCTCTCTCCCTCTCTCTCTCTCTCCATCTCTCTCTCTCTCCCTCTCTATCTCTCTCCCTCTCTCTCTCCCTCTCTCCCTCTCTCTCTCTTTCTCTCTCCCTCTCTCTCCCTCTCTATCTCTCTCTCCCTCTTCCTCTCTCTCTCTCCCTCTCTCTCTCTCTCTCTCTCCCTCTCTGTCTCTCTCCGTCTCTCTCTCTCCATCTCTCTCTCTCACTCTTCCTCTCTCTCTCTCCCTCTCTCTCTCCATCTCTCTCTCTCCCTCTCTCTCTCTCTCTCCCTCTCTCTCTATCTCTCTCCCTCTCTCTCTCCCTCTTCCTCTCTATCTCTCTCCCTCTCTCTCTCCCTCTCTCCCTCTCTCTCTCTCTCTTTCTCTCTCCCTCTCTCTCCCTCTCTCCTCTCTCTCTCTCCCTCTCTCTCCCTCTCTATCTCTCCCTCGCTGTCTCTCTCCCTCGCTGTCTCTCTCCCTCTCTGTCTCTCTCCCTCTCTCTCTCTTTCTCTCTCCCTCTCTCCCCCTCTCTCCCCTCTCTCTCCCCTCTCTCTCCCCTCTCTCTCTCTCTCTTTCTCTCTCTCTCTGCCTCTGGAAGGAAGGAATGATCAAAGGGAGGGAGGGAAAAAGGAAAGTTTTTTTGTGCAAAACAAGTTGG
Organism: Lepus europaeus; assembly: GCF_033115175.1. NCBI lineage: Eukaryota > Metazoa > Chordata > Mammalia > Lagomorpha > Leporidae > Lepus > Lepus europaeus. The sequence continues at coordinate 110,184,458 of NC_084837.1, forward strand.
AATTCATGCGCACAAGATGTCTTCAACGAGTTCATGAAAACACAGCAGATGGGTTCCAAAACGTGCTGGCTCCAAGATGAACTTATCTTCCCATTGCATTTTTCTGCAAACTTTTCGAAGAACCTCCACATCTATTGATTTTAGAGAACGTGTGTTAATTTTCTTTTCTACGCAGCGAATCACCACATAGACTCAGCACTTTGAAACAGCGCCTGTGCCCCGCCCACGCCCAGCATCTCAGGGTTGTTGGGAGGGTCGCGCTCTGGGCCGGGCAGTGACTGATTTCCAGGAGGTGGTCAGGCTGGGCTGTGCCCGGGGGCCCCGGGGAGGAATCCACTTCCCAGCTCAGTCCGTGTAGTGGCTGCCTTCGGGTCCCGGTGGACTGACGCCGCTGCTTCCTGGCTGGTTCTCAGCTGCTGGGGGCCACCCCCCTCAATCCTCAAGCCAACAACTCCCCAGTCTCCCACTCTAAAAGGCCACGCCCACCTTGGGGCTCACCCCATCCTGAGAGCAAGGACGCCGCCCATACCAGAGCCGAGTGGCAGGTGTCAAACCCATCACAGGCAGGCAGGGCAGTTCTAAGCCATTCACTAAACAGAAACCTGACTCTGAGTGGCCAAGGACATCAGGCATGTGGTCAGTGTACGCCCTCGCCGGGCTGTGGGCATCCCCAGTGGCCTGCCAGAGGGGGCGTCCCCTCTGAGGACGCCTCTGCCTCCACCCCACCCCCTGCTGGCCGCAGGCTCTTCCACACCACGTGTCCTGCGCTCCTTAGGGCACCCCAGTGAGCGTGCCGGCCGCTCCGGCCCATCTGACAGCCATGGGTGGTGAGACCCAGGGCCACTCACAGGCTGCAGGATCACCCCGAACTGGTGTCTGCCCTCCCCCAACCCCAGCAAAGGGGCCACTGCCTCTGAATAGAAACTTCTCTGTGTTCTGTGTTCGTGAACCTCTGCAGAGCCTGGGCTGTGCAGTGGGCCACGCAGGTCACCTGTGGATCAGCTCACTGACCTCGGAGGGACACTGCCCATTCAGCTGGGGGAGGGGCAGGGCACAGTGATGCCCACTGGCAAGGGAACCAAGTCAGCTTCCCCAGCAGAGTGGTCCTTTGCCAGCCTGGCTGAGCCCCTGGGCCTCCGTGAGCCATCACCTGCTTATCCAGGGAGCTGGCTGCAGGCCTAGGGGAAGCCACAACCCCGAGCTTTCCTGAACCTCAGACCTCGGGCATGTGTGTGTGTGCAGTGATCATGTGTGTGGGCATGTATGTGCTTGTGTGTGCACGCGTGTGTGCAAATGGTGTGTGTGTGTGAATGTATGTGCTGGCATGAGAATGTGTGTGTGCAGTGAGCATGTGGGTGGGCATGTATGTGCTTGTGTGTGCACGCATGTGTGCAAATGGTGTGTGTGTAAATGTGTGTGCACTGTGCATGCGTGTGTATGAGTGTGTGCACGTGTGTGCACTCACACGTGTTAACGGAGAAATTGGCTCTCTTCCAAAGCCACACTGAGTGTTTTTTTTTAAAGATTTATTTATTTATTTGAGAGACCAAGAAAAAGGTCTTCCGCCAGCTGGTTCGCTCCCTCAAATGACCACAATGGTCGGAGATGCGCCGATCTGAAGCCAGAAGCCAGAAGCTTCTTCCAGGTCTCCCATGTGTGTGCAGGGGCCCAAGGACTTGGGCCATCTTCTACTGCTTTCCCAGGCCATAGCAGGGAGCTGGATCGGAAGTGGAGCAGCCAGGACTCGAACCGGCGCCCATATGGGATGCCGGTGTCGCAGATGGAGGCTTTACCGGCTACCATATTGAATGTTAAGTATCTTTGCATATTCCCATCTTAGTTTTTATTTACATCAGCATAACAGATACGTTCTGTGTATAAAAATAAGCGCGGTGGTGTGTTAGTGCCTGTGCAGATACAATGTCCCCTCACGCTGGATGTGCGTAGCCGAGCGCGATGGGATGGCTGTGTGTGCGCATGTGCAGGGCAGGGTGGAACTGTGTGTGTCTTGTAACCGGCATCCCAGGTAGGGGACCACCCCCTCGCCCGGAACACCCTCCCACCCTGGCCCTGCCTTCGCCGCTAATTGGCTGCTTCCGGGACAAGTCGCTCCCCAACCCCCCTGCACACAGCCCCACCTCAGTGTCTTCTGCCTTGCCGGATTCGAGTCCCTCCTGGCCTGGCAGGTCTGTGCCTGTCTCCAAACTTCCCCCCCCCACGCCCGCCGCACAGGGAGGTGCCCAGGAAATGCTTGTCGGACGGGAAGGAGGGAGGGCGGCCAGGAGAAGAGGCAGCCACACCTGCTGCGGACCAGCCTGGGCTCTGGTGCCTTAGAGGGGAAGGGAGGCACCAGGGGCGGGCCGGCGTGAGGGTGCGCAAGCGGACACTCGGCCAGCTGAGTCCTTTGGGGTGCTGGAGGAGCTGTAAAACCTCTTAGGAGACGCACAGCCCCGCCGCAGTCCTGAGCCAGCGCTGCAAGCCGGCGCGCGCTCTGCCAGCTGCTGTCTCCCTTGAAAAGCCCGGGGCGAGCACTCCACCTGCTCTCTGCACCTGCTCTTCTCCTGTTGGTGCCAGGCCCCTCCCACTCTGCCGGCTGCCGCCGGGACCCGCCTCCTGCACTGGGAAGCTCCCTCTGGTGTCTTCAGGGGACAGTGCTCTGGAGCCTCCCTGTCCCCATCAGCCGAGGAGCCTCCTGTGGTGGGGAAGTTGTCATTGTCCCCTGTGCGCCGAGAACCACGGAGGCCGCGTGAGTTGAGCAACACAGCTCCCGCGTCTGTGACAGAAGCCGGCATTCCACACGTGGCCCCCAGGAATGCACCGTGTCCTGGTTGGCCGGAAGCTCATGCCAGGAATGGCCAGCCTGCGCCTCCATTGGGCCGATGGGAGAGAGCGGGTGACCCGGGGAGGGACCAGGTCCTGTAGGTGCAGGGGGCAAACACCTGATGCCAACAGGAAGAGAGAAGACGGGTACATGGTGGAGGCTGCCCTTCCTGCAAAGGGGTCACTGCTGGGTGGGGTGGGGGCGGGGCGTCTGGGGAACGGAGGGGACAGCTTGGAGCCGCGTGGGTCTTTCTGTCTGCCTGGGTGGGTGTGCGGCAGGAGCTCCTACAGAGGAGGAGCAAAGGGGACAGGGGGAGGGCAGGTCCCTGGGCTTGGGCAGGGACGGATCAGGGAGGGAGGGGGCCCAGGGGTGCTCCAGCCAACAGGCGCCCAGCACATCCTCAGCTCCCCCTGGGCTGCTGCTGAGTCAGCCCTCACGGCCACGCTCCAGGGTGGCTGCTGGTTTCCTCCCCATTCTACAGATGAGAAACTGAGGCACACCTTGGTAAGGGGCCCCTTGGGGTGGGGGGAGTGGGGTGCTGGGACTGGGCCCAGGCAGGCCGGGTCAGAGGGTGAGGCCTCTCATGAGCTGGGCCCCGAGTGAGGCTGTGCTGGGGCCCAGATAGGACATGGCGGGACCCCACCACCACCACTACCACCACCATCAAGCAGGAAGAGCACAATCAGGAGTGGGAGCAGGAAGGCGGGAGACACCTGCTGCAGCTGGGCGGGCACTGCTGGGTGCTCAGAGGCCCCCAGAGGGAGGGTGGGGGGCAGAGGGCCCTGTGGCCGAGGACAGACCCAGGGATGGGGTGCGAACAGCCAGAGATATGGGAGGGGCAGGGAGGGGGCTCCCAGGTGGTTCTGGGACAGGGCACAGAGCAGAGAGGGGAGTGGGGGGACAGGGTGAGGGAGAACTGAGGGCCTCGGGCCAGGTTTGGGGACAGACACACCCAAAGACGCCAAACCTTCCCCGCAAATGTTCACCGCACACCTGCACCTGCCAGACGTGGTGTCAGGCCCTGGGAGCAAACAGCATTGACTCAGCCTAGGCTGAGACACGGGAGCCTGGGTGCTGTAGGGACCCCCATCAAGACCAGGGGCTACCAGGGAGGGCTTCCTGGGGGTGGCTTTGCGGCAGGCCTAAGAGAGAGGATGGGGTTAATCCAGGGAGGGAGGGAGGAGACCCAGCAGGAGAGTGGTGTGTGCACAAGAGTGAGACACAGGGAGAGAGAATGCGCACGGGCCCAGCTGGAGCCGTCAGTCAGAGCGTGGGACCGGGGTTTGGGAAGGGCAGGGGCTGCAGCAGCCACCAGGGGGCAGTCTCGCACCTGCCACACCTCCCGTCTGCCTGTCCACAGCTACAGGACCCTGGCCACCGAGCACGAAGCGCTGATGCAGAAGTACCTGCACCTGCTGCAGATCGTGGAGACGGAGAAGACAGTGGCCAAGCAGCTCCGGCAGCAGATCGAGGACGGAGAGATCGAGATCGAGCGGCTGAAGGCAGAGGTGGCCGCGGGCGGGGAGCTTCCGGGATGGGGCGCCCAGCATGGTGCCGAGGGCAGGGTCCTGTGGTCAGACGGGTTCCCATCGCGCCTCTGCCGGTAGCCTCTGGAGCGGGTCGCCGTCTTGTCTGGGCCTCAGTTTCTTCATGTGTAGACGGACACCAGGCTGGCCGAGCTGGGCTCTGGCTTCTGGAGCCTCCTCACCAGGGGAGGGGCAGTTTGGGTGCTCCCCTGGCACAAGGTAGCAGAGGTCCTGGGGCCCCAGGTGCCAGGGTGTGGGGAACCCACCCAGGGAGAGGAGGAGGCAGCGAGAGGCAGGACCCCACAGGCTGCGAGGCCCCGGGGGTGTGTGCTGTGGTCTGGCCGTACGGCACTTAGGAAGCTCCACTTTGGAGAGGGAGCGTGGGACCCAATACACCAGCTCTGTTCACGAGACCCAGAGCCCCCAGTTCCACCTGGTCCTGCAGAGGCATCGCCCTGAACTCCCAGTCACAGCCACGTGCAAGTTCATGTCTAACAAGACCCCAGATGTGGCCCTGGAGCAGGCACTGCCAGACGAGCGCCCTTAGCCAGGCCCCATGACCACCCAGAGGGGCTGGCTCGCCCAGGCTCAGGGAGCCCACGACATCTATCCAAGCTCACGCAGTGGAAACCCCTCAGGTCCCCTGTCTGCTTGTCCATCATGCCCCACCCCCACCCCCCAGCTCAGAGCCTCTTCCTACAGCTCCTGGAGCCTCCTCCACAGCCCACCTGGTTCACCCTGGGGTCAATGCCAAGATCTATCCTGGATCCCCGAATGCACACTGAGCCCCAGTACCAGGCTGCGAGCTTCCCGAGCCAGGGGCTCCAAGTGGCATTCACTCATTCATTCATTCACTCAAAGCCGAGACCACTGCCTGCTCACCTCGCCTGCTCCTCCTCTCCAAACGTGCAGGTCACCCTGCTCTGTAGCTGTGTGTCGTCCTACCTCCCGGCCTGTGCACACGCTGGTGGATTGTTTGCAATGCTCTCTCATCCCATCTCCACTCACTCCACCTGGTGAGGCCCCACTGAGTGCAAGCTGCCCCCTGGGGGTCTCCAGGCCAGGGCCTGCCCTCTGCCATCCCATACCCTGTACCCCACCTGAGAGCCGGCTCCACCTGTCCTGCACCTGCCGGGGTGCAGGACAGCATGGATCAGGGCCGTGATGGAGCCAGCCATGTGAACCAAGGCAGGGAGTGAGCCGTTCACAGCCCGGGAGGGTTTGGGTTCCTGCGGCCTGGCAGGGTCTCAGGAGGCTGTGGGCCGGGGAGGGGCTCTGGGTGCCGTGGGCCGAGCCTGCGGTGGCGCCGGGGAGCGGGCAGCAGCAGGTGAGCGTGTGCGCATGTGCGTCTCAGAACTCCAAGCCGCAGCAGAGCCCTAGCTGACAGGAATCTGGGGCATGGGTTTCGGTTGAGTGCACTACCCTCTGGGTAAAAGATGCTTTTAAAGATGACTTCAAACCGAAGATCAGCTTAGGGAGGCTTTGTCGCTCTACTTGCCTCTCTCTCTCTCCCTCCACACACACACACACACACACACACACGGTGGGATCCAGGGCCACCTGTTGGCTCTGAGGGGCTCCAAGAAGGCAGAGATGGAGCTCATGTGAGAGAGGCAGCCGCCAGCTGGGCAGGAGGCGCGGGGCCGCGTCGGAGGCAGGAGCCATCTGAGGACATGGCGGTGCCCAGAAAGGAAGGCACTCGGGTTCCCCCCAGCGGTGGGTCTCCCAGCTCAGATCCTTGGCACCCCGTTCCCGCCTCCTCCCCCCACCAGGGAGAGGGGCTGGGAGACGGTATCCCCAACATGGCAGCTCTCTCACCCCTCCTTTCCCGGAACAGCTCCTCACACCTTTTCCCCCAGACTCCCGGGATTTCCAGGGCCCTGCAGCCCCCAGCCACCTGCCCTAGGGACCTCTCACCGCTGTCACATCCCAGCCCCCAGCAGCCATCTCCCCGAGCCTCCCTGCCCCTGGTCACAGGTGGCTACTGCAGTGTCTGTCAGGCTGCGCTGGGCTGTGCCACCATAACGAGCAGCCCCCAGAAGCCCAAGGACTGGGCCATGTGGCTCCTCCCTCCAGGCCCAGCCCCGGGACACAGGCTGCTGTGTGAAACGGGCCTTCCGGAAGCTCTAGAGAATCTACCGCTAAGACGGAGGGCAGTGATGTCCACGCCCTGGTGTGGCCTCTGCTGTCGCTCCCACGTGCCGTTCACGGTCTCCTTCCCTCGTATCCCATGTGCTGCTGCAGCTGGCTCAGGTGAGCCTGGAGGAGCCGCTTGTTGAATTTCCGAGAAATTTACCCGCCATGTATTTGACCTGCTGTAGCAAGAAATGGGCCAAGGTCAGGGTATTTGCCCCACGGGCATTGGCAAGTGCTGCAGATCAAAGATCCGGTCTTCAGCATCGGCCGCTACACCCCAGCCCACTTCTTTCTTTCTTTTAAAAAAAAGATTTGAGATCCGCTGGTTCACTCCCCAGCGGCCCACAGCAGCAGGGCTGGGCCAGGCCAAAGCAGGGAGCTTGGAACTCCGTCCAGGTCTCCCACACATGGTGGGTGCAGAAACCCAATTACCTGAGCTGCCCCCTGCTGCCCCCTGGTGTATGCATTAGCAGGAGGCTGGAACCAGGAGCTGAGCTGGAACAAGCAGGTGGGGCCCTTAAGAAGGTCAAGACAGCGACAGAAGGGCTTTGACACCCCCCCCCCACCAAGAGCCCCGTCAAGGAGCCCCCAGGGCGCAGTCACCGGGAGAGGAAGCCTGCCTTCCCCGAGGACACCCGGCTGGGCTCTTTCCTCCCTGTTCTCCTACTTGGAACTGGCGTACATTTGGAGAGGGAAGGAGACAGGCGCCGAGGGCGGGGCAGGCGCCCACAGATGGCTGGGATGTTTTATCGGCTTGGAAGCACTCAGCCTCCTAGAAGAGCGGCCCGGGAAGCAGCTGCAGAGATCTCGGTGGTTGCAAATAAAAACTTAGCCTTGGACTCATAGGTCAAGGGAGCCCGCCCTGGGAGACGTCCAACGGGTAACCTTGACTCCTCCCCAGCCATCACCTCCCTCCAGGCCTGGGGCCCTGCTTCCCATCTCTCCCCCAAAGCACCTGTGCTCTGGCACCCAGCCCTGCACCTGTGTTCACATCACTCCCTCCACTCCAACCCCTCCCCCCAGGGCCCACCTGGAGGACTCCTGTTTGTCCTTCTGGAAAGCCCTTGCCAAGGCCGGGGGGGAGCCCCGTGACGCCCTTCTCCAGCCAGGCGCTCCTCTAGGGAAGAGGTCAGGCTGCCCATCCACTGCCCGGGGCCCCCAGTGCCCCACGTGTGCCCCACACAGAGGCACCGTCAGGATGGGCCCGTGGAGGTGGCCCGGGGGGGCACAGAAATGGCCCCTCTTGGGCTTGGAAGGGGCCAGAGGGAAGCGAGAAGGAAGGAGAGAGGGTTGAGTCGCGTGGCAGCTGTGTGAAAAGCAAGAAATGCAGAGATCCCTGGCTGCTTGCAGATAGAAAAACACCCGGATGAATTCCACCATCGGTTCCTGCCCTGCCAAAATGCATCCTGGATTAAAGAAGGGATCCCCCAGAGAGGGCCAAAGGATGGGGCAGGATGGGCCAGCAGCCAGTGCCCAGAGCCCCGAGGGCTCTGGTCCACAAAGAAGAGCTCGCCTCTCTGGGCAGACCAAGCCAGTGTGCAGGTGGCAGGTGGGCAGGGGCCAGCAGGGGCACCAGGTGCAGGGTCGGGCAGTGTGCCAGAGGGCCAGCTCCTCTGGCCATGGTTGAGCGCGCGTCAGCCGAGCAGGGCCTGGACAGCCCCCAGACAGAGCGGGGGCCAGAGCAAATCCATTGCCAGATGGGAGCTGCCAGGGTTAAGGAAAGACTGTCTCCGGGAGCCCACCGAGCCCAGTGCCCCCACCATCCTCCCCTCAAGACTTCTGCAGGATCCCCCGGCTCCTCACCCTGGGGAGTTTTGCCCACCCAGCCTGCTCCTTAAATAAAGGCTCCCGGGCTGCCAGGGCCGCCTGCGCGTGCAACATGGTTGTCTGACCTAATTGCACCTATTTTTTTGCCCTGGTCCCTGCTGAGTGCGTGTCCCGGAATGCCTGTCTCCGAGAAGCACACGGTCAGTGTTAAATACCGACTCCTTCCTTCCCTCCTCCCAGCACGCACACACACACACACACAGCACTCTCATGAGAAAAGGCAGGGAGAGCTTTGTGCAAATCCCCGAATAGGAAAAGAACAGCAGAGAGAGGGAGACGCCAGGGCAGGTGAAGATGCTGCGTGTGTGTGTGTGTGTGCACGCACACGCCTTGACTCCGTACACTACAGACAAAGTCATCGTATTTCACTGTGCGAATATTCTCGGGGGAGCTCCATGAGCGGGGAGGGGAAGTCGGAAGAGGAATAACAAAAGGAAGACGCTCTCCACGCCGGCTCCGTCTCGGGTAATTTTAGCAGGCACGAGTGGAGAGCAGGTAACTGCTCCATTTTGCTTTCAAAGTGCTGCACGCGCTCAGCCGTGAGAGCCCATTCATTCCGGCTCCGCCAGTGACCTTGAGACAAGCCAGCCGCGAGTCTTGGAGAGGCAGCGTGTGCAGGGTCCCCGGAGCTATTATCCTGAGACGCCCGGGGCTTCCTGACCCCCTTGCCGTCCTTGGCCCCTGCTCTCGCTGGCTGCTATGGCTCGATTTCTTTTTTTTTGCAAAAGTCGCTTATGTGTGTAGCCAACAACCACGTATCAAGTGCAGCCTGGTGCTAAGCCACAGAGAGCTGATTAGGGAAGCAAGCACCTGTGGCCCCGTCTCACCCGGCGTTCCCCCTACCATGGAGGAGAGACGCAATGCCAGCATTTCAAGGGGAAAGTGCCTGGTGCCGCGGGGGGACCCGCAGGACAGGGAGCGGCTGCACCCTGCCCAGGAGGACACACACCGGCCTGATCGCACAGCACGGCTACAGGTGTCCTGGTTTGGTTCTTGTAGCTCCGCCAGCCTCTGTGACATTAGGCGAATGGAGATGTTTTTAGAGTATCTATCGTGAATGTTTGCTCCATTCGTCTGGGCCATTAGGTTCCAGGATGTGCTCTGAAGAGATTTCTATTCCCAAGCAGCACCTAGGGCTGCCCAGGGAGGGGTCAGCCTGCTCGGATCTGGTTTCTATCTGGGGTGGTTTGGCTTGAAGAGCTGTAGGGAGGACCCAGATGTCCCAGAGCAAATGAACAGTAAAAGGCAGTGGAGACGCCGAGTGGAATATTACTCAGCCTTCAACAGGAAGGCAAAGGTGACACCTGCCCCTGGAGGACATTCCACTAAGGAAGGTAAGTGCACCTGTGAGGTTCCCCGGATAGCAGGTCCCAGAGCAGTCACATCCACGGGGAAAAAAGCAGGGCAGCAGTGACCAGGGAGTTGGGGGTGTGGAGCTGCCGTGGCATGGGACAGTCTCACTTCCTCTCGGCTCCACACAGAAAGGAGTTGAGGAGGCACAGGCTGGACCTGGTTTTACACCCACACGAATGTGTTTAACGCCCATGGGGTGCACACTTGGAAATGCTCAGCTGATCCGTTTCATGGTGCCTGTATTTTCCTACGATGAAAATTGAATATAAAAAGGTGTGGCAGCTTGGGGAGTAGGGCGGAGAGTCACAGATTGAGGACAAGGCCCTCGGATCCCAAACGAGGCACCTGCAGCAGCCCCCGGAGCAGAGGGCCCTGTCCAGGGTCCCGCGAGCACCCGGCCTCGCTGGCCCGGGGTGTGACAGGTCTCCAGGGCGTCGTTCTCTGTCTAGGGGCATGTCTGCTTCTGGACATGTGTCTCCGGCAGGGGACTGCACCGGGCGCTGGATGGCCAGTGTGGGCGCCCCTCCTGGCCGGCGGCCAACCTGCCTTTCTGTTGCAGATCGCGTCCCTGCTCAAGGACAATGAGCGCATCCAGTCCACCCAGACCGTCACCCCCAACGACGAGGACAGTGACATCAAGAAGATTAAGAAGGTCTGCTCCATCCCTCTGCAGGGGCCCTCTTTGCGTGTCCACCTGCTGTCCCACTGTCCCCAGGGTCACCCCACGCATGCACCCTCCCCAGCTCCCAAGACTGTCCCTCGCCCCTGAATGGCACCTCATCATTCCCACGTTATAGATAAGAAAACTGAAGTTCCGATTGCAAAAGGAGTGGACAGAGCCAGGGCAGGCCTTGGCCTCTCAGCTGACAGCTCTCTTCACAGAGCCACGAAGCAGTGCCCAGATCCGCCCCCCACCCCCGGCCACTTCCCGGCTGTCACTCCCCGCATACCCCCACGCCACCACCACCCATGCCACCACCTCTCACAACTGCCCCTTGCGTCCCCAGCAGACCTCAGCATGGGAATCTGGCCTTCAAGATCCCACAGTCAGACCCACTGCCTTTGCCCTGCTAGGGCCCACAGGGGTCACCTCCCAGCAGGTACCAGCTGTGTCCTCGTGGTGACAGCACCACGGGCCCCCGTGGAGCCGGGGCAGAGGGGGATTGCATGGCTTGTGTGTGTGGCCTAGCAGACCCGGGCCTCTGGGGCAGCTTCGGAGCCCTGCACCTGCTCGTGCCTCTCCCCGATGCCACACGGAGGTGACCGTGGACACTCGGCCGAGTTCTCTTGTGAGCCCTGCTCACACTAAGGAGAACGAGGAGAACCAGAGACTCCTGCTGGTCGAGGTGCAAAAATGACCCCAGCATCACCCAGACAAGAAATTGCAATGCGAATGCCCCAGGGGCCAAGTTCAGCTGCCCCGAGTCAATTGCATTTGAGTTTTTTTTTTTTTTTTTTTTTTGCTTGTGAGTTCTGTTGGCATTTGTTGCCGGTGCTTTCAAATCCAAAGGCTCCACCCAAAAATTAGGACTTTGGGTTTCTCAAAAATAGAAACAGCCAAGTTCATTAACCACCTTCTACCGCCACGTGCTATTCCGGGAGCCTGACACAGACCAGTTTCATCCCTACTAAAACACTCTGAGGTTTTATTTGCGTCTCCCTTTCGCACTCGGGGGAAGCCCAGACAAAGAGGCAAAGTAACTGGCCCAAGGGCACGCAGCTAAGTGTTTGCAGAGTGACTTTCAAATCCTGTCCCGTGCCCTGCGCCGTCCTGGAGAGGTAGAAGGCCAGGCACCCAGCCCACCTCTCACACGCGGCCCCAGGCGGGAGGGGCTGGCTTCCTACATCTGTAGGACCTGCCATGGCCACAGGCATCAGGATTTGCCACCCCTGCCCCACCCACGCAGGCAGGGCCGTGCCGTGGGCCCCCCGCACCTTGAGCAGCTGCCCTGGCCATTGCAGACCAGCTGAGCCCCGCCTCCTGGCATCTTGGAGAAAGCCCCTCCTGTCTTCAGCGACAGCTGCTGGGCGGTGGTGGGTCTCCCGTCTCCACGGCACACAGCCCTGCACTGGGACGGCTGTGCCTGTCGCGTGTGCCCAGTTGCGGGTATTTTTGATGAGCCCTGTGGCTGGACCCCAGCCAGCGCCCTTGCTCCAGGTGCCAGTGTCCCCCCCCCCCACTACGGACAGAGAACACCAGGGAGCCAGGGGGGCCTCGCTCGGATCCTGAGCCAAGACCAGGTGTGCACCGCCTGGCTCCTCCATCCCGGACAAGCTTTTGAGAGAGGCCAGCCCTGGCCGGGAGCCACACTTTGAGTCGCTCCATCAGGTCCTCATCTCCTTGGGAAGACTGGCTCAGAGGACCACAGGGCCAGACTCAAGCCCAGCCCATGTCTGAGCTCCGGCCCAAGCCCGAGGGACGCCCAGCACGGGGATGGCAGAGCCCCGGCCCTCGCCCCGCAGGGCGCTGGTACAGAGCGGCCGCGGCAGGCTAACCAGGGCCTCTCCCTTCCCACCCCGACCCCAGGTGCAGAGCTTCCTGCGGGGCTGGCTGTGCCGGCGGAAGTGGAAGACGATCATCCAGGACTACATCCGGTCCCCGCACGCAGACAGCATGCGCAAGAGGAACCAGGTGGTGTTCAGCATGCTGGAGGCCGAGGCCGAGTACGTGCAGCAGCTGCACATCCTGGTCAACAACTTCCTGCGCCCGCTGCGCATGGCCGCCAGCTCCAAGAAGCCGCCCATCACGCACGACGATGTCAGCAGCATCTTCTTGAACAGGTGAGCCACCAGCCAGGACCATTGCCCCACCCCCAACCAAGCAGGCCCCCCGTGGTGACCCTTGGCCAAGGTTGGAGGCGTTTTCGGTTGTCATGGTTTGGGGGAAGTCGCTATTGGCCTCTGACGAGGAGGTCAAGGCCAAGGTCACTACTAAATGCCCTTCCAACCAGTGGTGTTAGTGGTGACACAGTTCAGGAAGCCTGTGTCCAGTATTGTTATCTGTTTGAAGTTGTACACTGTTTGACTTGTTTTATATAAAGTCTATAATTTTTTTATTATTATTTGAGAGGCAGAGAGACAGAGACAGGCATTCATGGGTTCACCCCCACCCCCCCACACACATAGTGCTGGCCGGGGAAGGGGCAAAGCTGCGAGCCGGAAACTCAACCCAGGTCCCCCACGGGCGTCGCTTGAGCTAGCGCTGCTGCCTCCCAGGGCCTGCACGGCTGGGTCGCAGCTAGGGCGGGACCCAGGCTCTCTAATACAGCACACAAGCACCCAACCAGGGGCTTCACCACCACGCCAGATGCCCGCCCCACCCCCACCCCGGTGTCAGTGTTCAAGAGCTCTGTGCTGTCTTCCTAGTCTGTTTTGTGTTGCTGGAGCAAAATCCCTGTGGCTGGGATTTCATCTAGAGAAGAGATCGGTTTTGGCACATCAGAGCGTGTGCAAGGGAGAGGGGGGTCCCAGGGCGTAAGAGGACGCAAGAGATCAGGGAGAGACCAAGTGTGCCTCCGTGAACTCACTCTCTCCATCGAGACCTAACCCACCCAACAAGACCAGCATTAATCCTTTCCCTTCTCCAGCCACCACCTGCTAGGCCCCGCCTCTTAAAGGTGCCACCACCTCTGGACGCCATTCCATTGGGCACCAGGCTTCAACACGGGTTTGGGTGGGGACCAGCCACATGGAAACCACAGCACAAATCGAGCTCCAAGAACACAAATAAAACATGCGGCATCTTGATGCCGTCACGGTGACCTGCAGGCCAAGTTCACGGTCAGAGCTCCCGGGCTCCCTCGAGTTCTGCCCACTCCCCGATAGCAGCAGGCGGCTGTGCCAGATGATGGCTCTGGGCACTGATCGCGGGAGACAGAGCTGACAGCTGCTATTCTGTCAGCCTGTTCGTAAGAGAACTTCCTTAGGAAGTGGTTTCAATAAGTATTTGGTGGGTGAGGAGATTGTATCAACTGCAAAAAGCAACTGAAATGAAGACATACAAACCAACAGACTGTTATTTACTAATGCGCCTCCCCTGGGAATTAAGGTAAGTGTGCCCCTAGATGCTCAGTCACCTGCATGTCCTTCTAAAATACTGCTCAGAGCAGGACTCCCCTTGCTCTGTACTTAGACCCCAGCTGGGGCACCTGCCTTCCACAGCAACGCCTGCCTCCGAGTCCTGCCTCTGCTCCTGGCTCCGCTTCTCGTGTGCACTCTGGGAGGCGGTGGCGAGGGCTCAAGTAGCAGGGTCCCTGCCACCCACTCAGGAGACCTGGGCTGAGCTCCTGCCTCCTGTCTTCAGCCCCTCCGGTCGAGCATTTGGGAGGGGATGAACCAGCAGATGGGAGAGCGCTTTCTCTGCCTGTTTCTGTCTCTCGAATAAATTAGTGAAATGTTCAGCATCCAGTCATTCGGCTAAGCAGGAGTAGGGTCCCCTTCCCGGAGCCCAGCTGTGCTCCCCCTCCCGGCCAGGGGTGTGTGCTGGGGGGGGGGGGTTGGGGGTCTCCATCCTGCAGGAGAGGCCACAGGAGTGGTCAGACCTGGGTCTGAGTCTCAGGCTGAAGAGGCTGGAAGCCCTTGCGGGGGAGGGGGATGCTGGGGGCAGGGCGGACACCATGGACCGTGGATAAGGCCTCAGAGTCGGGGATGAGAGAGAGAAGGGAGGAGGGGGCAGCTTCTGGCCTCGAGAGACCTAAAGATCAAACCTCTGAGCCTCACAGGGCCGCTTGCTAATATACGTGCTGGGCAGTTTTTATCATCAGATGCATTGATTAGGACATAGGAAATCAGCATTATCTTTTTATAAACTCAAGTAACATTTACCCCCCACCCCAGGTACTCCAGGTAGCCTTGCAGACTTAGTGACCCAGAGTAGGCTGGAAAAAAATGGTGAGGAATAAATTTCTTCCCCTACCCTCAACCCCTGCCCCCAGTAAGCCCTGGACAGCTCAGCTGGGCTCACGGATTGTCAGTCGCCAGCTGCCTGCAACTCTGGGTGGACCCAGGCATTTGGACTCCATGGAGTCTGCAGGTTCTGCACCCGGCACCCAGGTCCTGTACTCTGCTTCCAGGAGAAATCCAGGGGGAGAGTTAGAGAACAGTGAACAGTGAGTGGCAAGCGTTTTCGTGAGCAAGCAAAGAGGAGGGGCGTGGCCCCATCTCTGACCTGCGTGTAATGTCACAGGGCCATTTAATGAAAGGGGAGGTTTTCTGGGAAGTAGTGGGGGCTCCTGGAATCCAGCCCCCACCCCTTTGCACTCCTTATGAGCTCTGATGCCTGCCCTCACGGCGGCTGGCAGGTGCATCATTTAGCATGCTAATGAATATGCCAATGAGCGTATAATGAGCTGTAGGTCAGTCATGGCCCCCATCCTGGTCTGAGCGTGTCCAGGCAGGGGAGTCTGTTCATCTCCAGAGCAAAGGGAACCAAACCTGTGTCCTGTAGGAACTAACCGTCATCTCCAGGTGGCTCACCTGCTTCCTCCGTGCTCTGTGTCAGCCCCAGTCCCCCGGGGAGAATTCCAACCCTCAGTCTTAAGGGGCTGATGGCGAGGGATGATCTGCCTTCTGCAGTTTCTTTAGTGCTGCGTATAGACTTGTGGTCCCTGCCCACTTAGGGCGTGGAATTCTCCGGACACCAGGTCTCAGGGTCCCAGTGGTGGAGCAGCTAAGACAGGAGCTGGGTCCGGTTCAGTCCCCAGGGTGGTTGGAACCCTCATCCAGACACAGAATTGTTGTATCCCAGAGGAGATGGACCTACCAAGCGGGTCGAGCAGACCTGGCTGAGGGGTCCTCGGAGGGGCCGAAGCCAGGTGACAGGTAGAAGGGCCTCCTTTTCCCCTTGCCGGATGGGGTTAGCTGCTGGTGTCTCTTAGCCAAAAGAGCGTAGCCGTTTAGCTTGGTGATAACTGCTCCTAATATCTAATCCCTCTGTGCCTGAGTTGTTAGTGGAGACCCAGCAGGTGTGGTTCATCACAGCACCTACGCCACCTGGTTCAGCTGGCAGTGAAAGGCAAGTTCATTGTCAAGAACCACAGCCGCCAGGCAGCCAGGAGCTGTCTGCACGTGACCAAGAGCATGCTCGCCTGGGCTCCGGGCCTCGATGTCCCTCGTGGCCAGAGTGAGATTTATATATATATATATAATATTAATAATAATATATTATATATATTACGTATAATATATATTATATATTATACAATATGTATATATTATATATTATGTATTATAAATAATATATATTATTATATATATTATCTATATATATATATTTAGAGAGAGAGAGAGAGAGTTGTTTCCTGGTGAGCAATGCATCCCAGAGGAGCTGCTAACCCAGTGGCTGCTCCTGTGCCCACCAAGGTCAACTCTCTTCTTTCATGCTGGACTTGACAGCTGATGGACAGAAACTCCGTTAGGAGCCACGCCTCCCACTGAACCTTCCCCACCGTGAAGATGTTGTTGGTCTGCATTAGAAAGGGTCGGGCGTGGTGTAGGCCTGGACGGTCATACTGGTGGTCACGCTGTGTGGGGACAGACACGGGGCCTGCAGTGGGGAAGCGCCCCTCCCCCCATGTACTTTTGAGAACACCTGCCATCCGCCAGGCCTTGATGAGTAGGTCTTGATGAGTGACGGGGGAAGCCACCCCAGCAGGCCCCACCTGGCTGACCCTCTGACCCCTGGAGCACCAGTGAGCGTCGTGTGCAGTGGGAGGGAAGAGGGTTTGCGGTACCCGTGCTAAGAACGCTTCCTGGACAGTTGGTCGTGTGGCCTTGGGTGATTTGCTTCCCCGGGGGCGTTCACAGTGGATGAGGAGCCCTGTGCTTAGAAAGCAGAAACCGGGCAGGGGAGGAAACAGAGCGTCGGGGTGAGCAGCTGTCGGGTGGCGGGCGCACAGCCCTGTCCGCCACTCTTCCAGCCTGCGTGGGTCTGTAGCCCCCGCTGTGTTCCTTTGTGGGGGAAGGGGTGCTGAGTTGTCAGGGGACTGCCAAGGCCTTCCAAGCCCACTCTGGAAGAACTTGGAGGCACGGCTGCAGCTCCTGTCTGGCCTCGGGTGGACTGGGTCTTGTCTTTCACAATGATGGGAGTTGGGAGCTCCCAGTCCTATGTGGACAGGCCTGGTACGCAAATGCCCTTCGGGGTTTCTCAGACTGTGTTAGAGACCCTGTGGTGGAAATGCCCCCCAAGGCTCCTCAGCAGAGGTGAGAGGAGCTAGCTCAGCCCCTCCCGTCTTAGGCAGTCTTGAACATCATGGTGGGGGCTGCCACAGCCCCCCACCCAGGCAAGCTCGGTCCTCCTTCCAGCGGCCCCCCACACTTACGGTGGTGACACTTGGTGTCGGAGGGTGGTGGCTCTGATCTGGGTCACCCAGATCCTGTCCCTGCACACCTGTCTTGGCCTGGATGACCCCAGGGTGGCAGTGAAATCCAGCCTTGTGGTCTCTCCCCTAGAGCCACGTGTTGGCGTCGGCTCCACAGGCTGTGGCTCCCGAAAAGCACGTGGGCCCTGGTGGTGACCCCAGCCCCACTGGGGACTGCAATAACTACTGGACGTGGGCTCCCATCACCGCAGGTGCAGGTCCTCAGGTCGGGTGGACAAAGGCCCACGGGGGGGGGGGACAGCACGAGGTCCTGGGGCACAGCCAGCCGGGCAGGAACCACCGTCTCCTCCCCGCTCAGAGGTTGAGGGTGGAGGAGTAATGGGAGGGGCCTCCTGGGAGCAGTGCCCAGGAAGGAAGCTTCTGGGACATCAGGCCCCAGATCAGAGGAGTGACGATCCAGACAGGAGCCAGACGCACCCCACCCTGCCTGCCCAGGCCAGGGTCCCGACACAGCGCCACAGGGTCCTAGTGCCCCGCTTTCCCTCCCTCTTATGAAACCCGTCTACCTGGAGGAGAATGTTCTGGTTGGCGGACCGGAGCATCGGGCTGGGCGCCTGGTTGTATTTCAGGCCGGGCAGCAGTACAGAAAATGGGAGGCCCCTTTCCTCTTTAGGATTGTCCCAGGAAGCCGAGGTTCCTCTAACGGGGGCTCCTCCATGACAGCGCGCCCCATTTTTGGTTGGGTCTCGTACTTCATACTTGACTGTGGTCTTCGCGGGTTGCTGAGGTCGCCGCTGTTGTGTTGTGTCCACTGTCACAGGGACACTGTCTTAAAAAAAAAAAAAGATTTATTTGTTATTTGAGAGGCAGAGTTACAGACAGAGAGAAAGAGAGAGAGAGAGAGAGAGAGAGGTCTTCCATCCGCTGGTTCACTCCCCAGATGACCGCAACCACCGGAACTGCACCGATCCGAAGCCAGGAGTCAGGAGCTTCTTCCAGGTCTCCCACGCGGGTGCAGGGGCCCAAGGACGTGGGCCATCCTCCACTGCTTTTCCAGGCCACAGCAGAGAGCTGGATCAAAAGAGGAGCAGCCAAGACTAGAACCGGCGCCCACATGGGATGCCGACACTTCAGGCCAGGGCGTTAACCAGCTGCGCCACAGCGCCGGCCCCTGCCATGATGTTTTTAAAGATTTTGGAAGAGGTGGAAATAAGAAAGGAGACCAGTGACCCTCCCCAGGGTGGCAGAGAAGGCATCTGAGAACCCCCAAAGGAGGAATGAGGGGGAAGGTCTTGCGGGGACCTTCGGGTCACCCCCAAAGAGGCAGCAACAGCTCAGCAACCAGGGAGATGGCGGCGGAGAAGGATTCAGGTAAACCAGGATGGGCAGGGACCTGAGAGAGCGAGAGGAGAGAGAGGGAGAAGGGTGGGAGGGTCCTAAGTGGCCTCTTGCACAGCGTGGCTTGTGCCCCACCAGTGCCCCCAGGACTGCCGTGGGGTGGCGTCCAGGGCCGCTGGAATCTGCATGATGGAAAGTATGGACTCTCACCTACGATGCCCACTGGGGAGTGAGTGTGTGACCCAGCAGGAAGTCACTGACAACCTAGGCTACTCCAGCATCCCAGAAGGCTGCCGTTGCCCGGTACCCAGCGCCCAAAGTGAGATAGGTGGGGCCGTGGTGAACTGGAAAAAAAGAGAAGAGAGGGGTAAAGCCACCACCTGCAGCGCCGGCATCCCATAGGGTGCTGGTTCAAGTCCTGGCTGCCCCACTTCTGATATAGCTCTCTGCTATGGCCTGGGAAAGCAGTGAAAGATGGCCCAAGTCCTTGAGCCCCTGCATCCACGTGGGAGACCCGAAAGAAACTCCTAGCTCCTGGCTTCAGATCAGCAGAGCTCCGGCCGTTGTGGCCATTTGGGGAGTGAACCAGAGGATGGAGGACCTTTGTCTCTCTCTCTCTCTCTCTCTCTCTCTAACTCTCCGGAACTCTGCCTTTCAAATAAATAAATAAATCTTTTTTAAAACATGAGACAAGAAAACACAGTGGCCGTGGGCAGACAGATGGACTCATGAAAGAAGGACTGAATGGGGGGTGTGTGTCTTGATTTGGTCCAGAGTCCTCTCCACTGCCTGTCTCCTGGCCAGCTCTCCAAGGTGGTGCAGGACCAAGGGGGCTGCCCTGCAGCAGCCAGACCCTCGACTTTGCTTCCAGAAGGAACCCAGGAGCAAGGCAAGATAGCGAATAGCAAGCAGCATTTTCTTGATAAAGCAAACGCAGATGGAGGGGAGGGGCCCCAGCACTGGGCTGTGTTAACAGTGCAGGGCTGGCTCAGTGGAAGGGAAAGTACATTCCAATGAGGGGAGGGATACTCCTGGTTTCTCTGGGAAGTAGCTGGAGACTTCCTGGAACCCACAGATCCCTACCTGGATCTGTGTTTGCCATCACTGCGGCTGGTGGTGCCTCACAGAGCAGGCTAAGGCGGTACAGAGCATACAATGAGCTGGAGGCCAGTCTAGGTCAGCCTTGGCCCATAAACTGGTCGGGGGTTTGTTTCTGTTCAGATCCAGGGGAACCCGACCCGTGTCCTATGGGTCGCCTATGTTATCTCCAGGAGGCCCAGTTGCTTCTTCTGCCTCCCTATCTCAGCCCCGCTGGATAGACGTTTTTAAGTGATTGAAAAAAAAATCCAAAGACTATTTTGTGACAGGTGAAAAAGGAGGTGAAGTTCACATTTCATCCATAAATAAAGTTTTATTGGCACACAGTCCCTTCCATTCATTCAGGGTTTATCTGCGACTGCTTAGCTGGCACAAACACGGTGCGGCTCCCAGAGCCCACACTGTCTATTATCAGGCCCTGTACAGGGAAACTCTGCCAGTGCTCGGTCTGCACCAAAGGGACCCCTGTGTTGTGCAGTGCACGGCTGAGACAGCTGTGTTCTGGGGCCCCATTCCTGCCCACAGGGAGCTTAGAGTCTATGGGAGATCCAGACACGAAGGAAATTGTCACTCGATAGCGGTGAAGTGCGCAACCAGGGGACACGAGCCAACAGTGGCAGGTGGTGGCAAGGAGAGACATAGGGAGGAAGAGAGGGCTGTGGGAAGGGAGCAGAGGTGGTCTGTCTCTAGGACACCCCTGGGACCTGCGCATCTGGCCTGGTTCTGTCCCTGAGCCCGGCAAGGGCTATGAGTTGCCCGAGGGGGGCCCAAGCCGGAGAGGGACAGAGCCAGGGCTCTAGGTTTTGCCCCACCCTCTGCCTGCTTTGCTTTGCCAGGCACTCCTGGAGGCTTCAATTGCTGGCTCCTATCCACTCCCCAGTCAGTGCAGACATGACGAATGGATTGCAGAACACTCCCCCACTGGGGAGGAGAGCTGTGCTCCTGGCCACCTTGCAGGGACACTGAGTCTTTGGCTTCTCTGACCTCAGGTCCAAAACAAGGTGGTCTTGGGGCGAGGAGGAGCCAGTGGCATCCGCTGAGGGGCCACTGTGCACCTGACATCGCAGGGGTCCCCAGGTGAACTCGAGCCCAGCTCTATGCGGGTCCCAAACCCGGGCTCCTTGTCCATCATCAGTGGCTTCTCTGGTGTTCTGCAGAGCCCGGGGTCCCCCCCCCCAGGTACCTCAGGGTCCCTCCCCAGGTGGAGGCTTGCAGAGGCACCAGGGGCTGGAGCCCCTCCTCCAGCCTCGTGGCACCTGGCCCCCTGCTCAGAAGAGCCCACGCCCTCCTGAAACAAGGTTTTGGCAGAGGGCTGCCATCTTCATTCTGCACCGGGCCCTGCCGATGGCACCCTCCCCGCAGCTCACGTCTGTGAGCGCCCCCTTCAGGGTGTGCTGCTGCAGAACTGCACGGCCCCCCTCCCAAGGGCCCCGAGCACGCGGGGGTCCAGGGAAAGAGGGGTCCGAGGCAGAAGCCCCTGCTCGGGGTTGACCCTCTGCTTCCTCTTGCAGCGAGACCATCATGTTCCTGCACCAGATCTTTTACCAAGGCCTGAAGGCTCGCATCTCCAGCTGGCCCACGCTGGTGCTGGGTGAGTAGCAGCCCCTCACAGACTCCCCTCGAGGGGCCAGGCCCTGGGCGGAAGTGATGTTGTCCACGCTCACCTGACAACGTTCGAACACTCAGAGCAGTAGAAACCGTTGAAAAACACCAGCCGCGACGCCACTTCCCACAGCAGCCACGCTAAGGGCTTCCGCGTTTTCTTCCAGTTTTTTTTTTTCTCTGTATAGATCTTGGAATTTTTTTTTTATTTTGCCCATTTTACATAATTGCAAACATACTGAATATAGAATCGGAATCCTGCTGGGGGAGGGGGTGTTTATTTTTTCACTTCAGCATCACGGCCTAAGACTTTTCTTTTGCCAAAAGCTTGCCTTCTGCTGGCTGTGTGGCACCCCAGCGCCTGAGATGGCCCCCGTGGGCTGCGTCATGTCGGCTCTGGGAGTCGTTCCAGTTTTTGGGATTTTTTGAAAGGCAGAGTTAAAGAAGGAGAGAAAGATGGGAGAGAGAGAGCTCGTCCATCCTCTGGTTCACTCCCTACATGGCCACAAGAGCCAGAAGCTTCTTCCAGGTCTCCCACGTGGGTGCAGGGGCCCAAGGACTTGGGTCATCTTCTACTGCTTTCCCAGGCCACAGCAGGGAGCTGGACAGGAAGTGGAGCAGCCGGGACTCGAACAGGCACCCATATGGGAGGCCGGCACTGCAGGCTGGAGCTTTAACCCGCTACACCACAGCACCGGCCCCCTAGCTTTTGGTTATTAGAAAGAACCACCAACCACCTCTACATAGCGAGTTCCCTTGATATTGGAGATTGTTTCCTTGGGCCACGTTTGGTTCTCCTGCCTCCGAGGTCCTTCAGAAAGTCTGGGAAAGCCGGCGCCGTGGCTTAACAGGCTAATCCTCTGCCTTGCGGCGCCGGCACACCAGGTTCTAGTCCCGGTCGGGGCACCGGATTCTGTCCCGGTTGCCCCTCTTCCAGGCCAGCTCTCTGCTGTGGCCCGGGAGTGCAGTGGAGGATGGCCCAAGTGCTTGGGTCCTGCACCCGCATGGGAGACCAGGAGAAGCACCTGGCTCCTGGCTTTGGATCAGCGCGGTGCGCCGGCCGCAGCGCGCCAACCGCGGCGGCCATTGGAGGGTGAACCAACGGCAAAGGAAGACCTTTCTCTCTGTCTCTCTCTCTCACTGTCCACTCTGCCTGTCAAAAATAAATAAATTAAAAATTAAAAATAAAAAAAAGAAAGTCTGGGAAATGAAATCAAAATAGGAGCTGATTTTTGGTGCCCCCCCCCAAAAAAAAATGTGGACGTGCACGCCGTGTGTTTTCCTAACGCACGCTTCCCAATGGCTTCGGACCCTCGCGCTGCCCGGCTGCGCTCCCTGGAGACTGTGCTGCCCCTACCCAGCGCGGCCTCAGCCCAGCTGGGTGCTGTCACCCCCAGCCTCACCGGGCAGGTACAGGTGGGCACCGACCACCTCCCACAGGGAGAGGAGCTCTCGAGGGAGATGGGGGCCGGCCCGGGACTTGGGGTGCAGGGTGGGGAGCAGGCCCTCTTGTACCTTTGTCCAATCAAAGACCCCCGGCTTCTCCCCAAGGCCAGATCAGGTCCTGTCCCTAGAGGGCTGGGCTCTCCACAAGGTTGAAAGTGGCCCCTGCAGGGAGTGGGCGGGAAGCCCTCTGCCCGCCCCTCCCTTCCCCTCCCTCCAGGGGAGCTGGAGTGTGCACAAGGACGGACAGAGAGATTGAGGGATGTGGGAGCAGACTGGCGGGAGGGCGGGGCGGGGCGTGGCGGGGGGAGGAGATCCAGCTGCAGGCCAGCTGCCCAAACACCTGTGGCCACCATGGGTTGCTTCTGTGGCTCCTCTGAGTAGAAAGGACACAGGGAGGAGCCAGCCACCCTGCACTTGGCTGAAGCCCCAGCTGACCCCACGGTGGTCCTGCCGTGGGGTCCTTACACCCCACGGGGACCGCTCATGGGGTGGGGCAGCGTCCTGCAGCTGAGAGCCATTCGCAGAGCGACAGCCGTCAGCCACCAGCGCCACCAGCAGGTCGGGCCCCTGGGTGCGAAGGGAGACGCGGCCTCCCCCAGGCAGGGCATGGAGGCCACCTCCTCTCACTGGTCCTCCAGCCCCATGCGTCAGGCAGGCGGGAGCTGTGTCTCTGAGCTGATGTGGTCCCAGCAACCGGCGCTGGGCGGGGTTGGGGCCCCGAGGGCGCCCTGGCCATGCGCTGACCGCCCCGCACGCCCCTCGCAGCTGACCTCTTCGACATCCTGCTGCCCATGCTGAACATCTACCAGGAGTTCGTGCGCAATCACCAGTACAGCCTGCAGATCCTGGCGCACTGCAAGCAGAACCGCGACTTCGACAAACTGCTCAAGCACTACGAGGCCAAGCCCGACTGCGAGGAGCGCACACTGGAGACCTTCCTCACCTACCCCATGTTCCAGGTGCCCGAGGGCGGGCAGCGGGCGGGCTCCCCGCGGGCCTGTCCGCCAGGCACCACCCTGGATGAGCCCCCACGTCAGGGAGTCCGGGGCCGGAGGTGCACCTGTCGCCTCCCCAGCCCCTGGACTGAAAGACCCGTCTCTGCCTCTCTCTCTCTCTCTCTCCATCCCTCTCTGTCTCCTGCTTCCTCTCTGCCTCTCTCTCCTCTGTTCGCCGTCCCTGCAGATCCCCAGGTACATCCTGACCCTCCACGAGCTCCTGGCCCACACGCCTCACGAGCACGTGGAGCGGAACAGCCTGGACTACGCCAAGTCCAAGCTGGAGGAGCTGTCCAGGTGAGCGCCGTGCCCGCACCTGCCCAGGTGTGTGTGTGTGGCCATGGCGGGGGGTGGGGGAGCAGCTGCCCCACTCGCCACAAAGAAAGTCCCCTTGCCAGATCTGTAGGGGGCTTACAGGCCAGCCCGGGGTTGGGGGTCCCTGCTGGGGGTGGGGCTGTTTCCTGGGCCTCACTTTGGGGAGCTGCCAGGGACCCCCAGACACTGGGTGCTTGTCCTCTGTGGTTTTAGGAGCCACAGAGGGATGCCGGGTGCCAGGCCCTGTTGTGCCTAAGGTTCCAACAAGTGGCGCCCATTCCAGGGGCCCCAAGCCGCTGGCCAAGGCCGCTCACTTAGTCCAGAGGTGACCTCTGCGGGAACAGAAGCAGAGGGGCCAGGGAGAGGCCCCTGCAGCACCCCGGGCAGCAGAGCGTGGCAGCTTGCATGGAGTGGGGGTGGAGGGGAGGGGAGGCCTGCAGGGGTTCACACTCTGGGTGCATTTGGGGCTCCGGATGGGCTCGGCGTGGGGAGTGGGACGCTGGCGTCCAGGGGGAGTCCGGAATTTGGGGCTGAGCAGCCACAGGGTGGAGCTGCCCGAAGCAGAGATGGAGAAAAACCAGGCAGGACCGCACTGGATGGGGTCCTGGAGCTTTCTTGGGAGCACCTTGAACTTGAGGTGCTGATGAGACGGTCACATGGAGAGGCAAGAAGGGAGTGGGGTGTGGAGAGTGGGGGTGAGGGGAGTTGGGGAGCTGTCGGCTTGCCGGTGGAGTTAGCGTCACAGGACGGGGAGCTTCTGGGCCAGGAGCATGGGGGTCTGGGCAGGACATCAAAGGAGAACCAAGGCTGAGCCCTGGGGTCTCCGCCGTGCAGGGACTGAGAGATGAGGAGGGGCAGGTGGTCAGAGATGGGCTGCCGTGTGGGGGCCCGGCACCAGCCCTCCCCGGGGCCCTGCCATACCCTGGAGGCTTCCTGAGGCTGGGGATGGGGTGGGGAGGGAACCAGCTCCCAGCCAGGCAGAGGGAGGATCGTGCTGGACGGAGCAGGCTGGGGCCCAGCCAAGTTGCAGCCCCCAGAGTGGAGATTCAGGGTGAGGACCGTCACAGGGTGCGGGAGGGGGCACCCCAGTCCTCCCACACCCGAGAGCCCCATCCCCACACACACTTCCCTATGTTCCCCACATATGTGTGTGTCTGTGTGGGGACTCCCACAGGACAGTGGGATAGAGTTCCTGTCCCGAGGCAAACATTGGCAGAGGGGCCAAGGTGTTAGGATCCTGGCTGTGGCCGGCCTTCCCTCTCCCACTCAACCACCTGCCCCCGGCCCTGAACCCAGCCTACGGCAGAGAATTCTCCTGCTGCCATGCGAACAGCTCTTTCCTCCTCCTGCCCCTGCCCCTGGCCCTGCAGGAAGCCCCCAGATGGCCACCCCCGCCCCTCAGGGGGCCAGGCCCTCCTCCCACCTGTCATCCAAGTCCCTGGCACTTCCAGGGCCAGGCTGTGTGCACTCACAGCCCCCAGCCTGGGGCTGGCCCCGCCCCCCAGAGTGGAGCACCTTGCATGAGCCTAGCAGGGAGATTGGCTTTGCTGCTTCGGAATCCCCCATTCTGTGTTTTATCACACACACGAGGGTTCTCCAAAGAGTTCACAGAAAGTGCACGTTGTGGGGAAAAAAAAAAAAAACACCACAGCAGAGCTTACAAACTTCTCTGCACCGACATAAACTCACCTTTTAACTCCATCTTCCGTAAACTGCCCGAGGCCCCTTCCTGCACCTATGTCCAGCCCGGACCCTACACCCATCACGAGAAGTGGTTCCAATCCCCACTGGCCTCTCCCCAGCACTTGCCCAATGCCCTCCACCCCAGAGGGGAGGCCAGGCCCCAGCTCCGAGGGGGAGGGGCGCCCCCATCCAGATGCCCTACCCATTGAAGCTCCAGCCCAGTGAGTTTAAGCCAAAAGTGCACATGCTCCACCAGAAAACAAAACAACCAGGAATACCTGTGCAGCCAGTGACAGTAGCAGCAAGCCCCCCACCCCCTCATCCAAGCACCTGCCAGGAACAGACCTGGGGCTAGAGCCCCAGAGAGCGGGGGTAGAGTCACTGGCTCAGTGCCAGGCCAGATCAGTCAATCTCCCATCTCACTGTTGTAAGGTTCCCATGGGATGAGGGTGTTGTAAGCCACACCTGTCTCCCTCCCCCGACCCCGGCCCTCTGGGGGGCTCTCACAGCAGACAGAGAAAGGGCTGTGTGCTCTGGCTCCGAGCCGGTGGGCAAGGGAAAAATTACTCACTACTTTCCCAGCACTCCTGGAAACCCACCAGGCAAAGTAGAGCGCTCACACCCACCCAGTCCCTCCCTCGCTGTCTTCAAGAAGCGTGAGAGGGCACCACCTCCTGGACAGGAGGGGAGTTGTCCTGGTTCCCTCCCAGTGTTCCTGGCCTTGGTGTGGGGTCTGCTCTAAAGAGCCGGGGAGGGGGCTGAGGGGAGGAGGAAGCGGCAGGTGCAGACGCCCGTGAGTTGAGGCCAGGAGCGGGACCAGGACAGGCACTGAACCCAGGTCCTGCCTTGCTAGCTGCTCACTCCCAGGGCCCTTTCTCTGAGGGACAAACACCTGCCTCCTTGGCCCATGGGGTCACACACCTGTGAGGTGCCCGGCACACAGCAGCCGCTCAGGAATCGCAGGCTCCGCCTCCACCCCAGACCCCTGGGTGCCAGGCCTTCTCCTTGGCAGCCTGGGGCAGGGGCCTGGGGGCAGGTGTCAGAGAGGGGACAGCACCTGCGCGTCATCACAGGCAGAGCTGTGCTCACCATGGCTTGAGTTGAGGATTAAAAGTTCTATTGGAGCTCTCCGGACTTGATTGGTGATGTCTGCCGTGGCTGCTGGTAGTGGCAGGTGTGCTGTGGATCTTGTGAATCCCTCGCCCCCCCCCAACTTGTTCAGCCTCGTGCCACTCCCAGTGGCTGGTGTCCAACCTCGTGGTCTCCTGGCCTCACCCCTCCCCCAGGATAATGCATGACGAGGTGAGCGAGACGGAGAACATCCGGAAGAACCTGGCCATCGAGCGCATGATCATCGAGGGCTGTGAGATCCTCCTGGACACCAGCCAGACCTTCGTCAGGCAAGGTGCGACCCCTGGCCCGTGACCCCCGCCACACACCACCAGGGCCGAGCGGCAGGTGGACGTGGACGCTGGAGTGTGGCCACAGAGATGCACCTGGCGCTGCGTCCCCCGTCTCCTTCTCTGCAGACATAAACAGGGTTCTCCCCGACGGGGCCCTGGCCTGGCGCCGTGTGTGTCCTCACAAACGCTGGCGGGTCCTGAGGATGGGGACGCAGTCCAGGGCCCCAGAGTGGCCTCTGGGTCCACCCCACCGCCTTGCTCCTCGCCCTGTGCACCCGGTAGCTCTCACAGGTGGCGGCTCTGGTGCCCTGCAGTCCCAGCTGCAGCGTCTGAGCGGACTCTGAGGGCGTGGCCCTGGGGGGGCGGGCAGGGATGTCCAGGCTGCCACGCACGTGACGTCCACCTCCCTGGCAGCGTGTGCTTTGTGGGAAACTCGGTCTTGATGCCCGGTGGCCACCTGCAGTGTCCCTTCCATCCTACCCTGGCTGACTCGGGAAAGCCGCACCAGCACCCCCTGCTGGCCCCTGAGCTGCTCTTGGCCAGAGTGTGGTCCCTTGGAGTTTTTCCCAAGCCCCTTCCCCAGGCCCACCCTGTGAGCTGCTGAGCCCAGAGCCGGCCTTGCGTGTCCCCCTGCTCGCCACACTGCATGGGACACTCTGTAACAGAGGTGACCCCACAGAGTGTTTCCAGGAGCGGAGGAAAGAAACCCAGAGTAGACCATGACTGGAGGCATGACCCCTCCCAGGGTGGGCAGTGTCCTCCCAGACCAGGAGTGCTCGCCATCAGCCTGAATCGCAGTTTCTCCTGCAGAGTACGGCCTGGGCAGAGTGTCCCCGAGGGCTTTCCCAGAGAGCTGGCACCACACCGAGTCTTTCCAGGCCAACTTGACCTGGAACATGGTGGGGAGAGAGAAAGGAGAGGGGAGAGAGAAGACAGCAAGAGAAGAGGCAGGATGTGCCCGATCTAGACCATAAGGTGGCCGGGGGGGGAGGGGGGGCTGGGGGCAGGTGTCAGGGAGGGGACAGCACCT
The DNA here is from genome assembly GCF_033115175.1 of Lepus europaeus. Classification (NCBI taxonomy): domain Eukaryota; kingdom Metazoa; phylum Chordata; class Mammalia; order Lagomorpha; family Leporidae; genus Lepus; species Lepus europaeus. The sequence continues at coordinate 110,212,350 of NC_084837.1, forward strand.
GCGCGTCATCACAGGCAGAGCTGTGCTCACCATGGCTTGAGTTGAGGATTAAAGGTTCTATTGGAGCTCTCTGGGCTTGATTGGTGATGTCTGCCATAGCTGCTGGTAGCAGCAGGTGTGCTGTGGATCTTGTGAATCCCTTGCCCTCCCGACTTGTTCAGCCTCGTGCCACCCCAGATCCAAGCCAGCATCTCATTCCCAGCCCCCGGGGCCATGCCCTTGAGGGCTCCCTTGTCCACAGAGGCCCTGGCCCCTGGCTGGGAGGCAGGGGAGCCCTATGTGGGCTGCAGGGACCTGAGCCTACACAGCCGCACCAGAGGCCGGGCTGGGCTCAGGGTCTTTCTCCCCCTCCGCAGGGTCCCTCATCCAGGTGCCCATGTCGGAAAAGGGCAAGATCACCAGGGGGCGCCTGGGCTCCCTGTCGCTCAGGAAGGAGGGCGAGCGGCAGTGCTTCCTGTTCTCCAAGCACCTCATCATCTGCACCAGGGGCTCCGGGGGCAAGCTGCACCTGACCAAGGTGAGCTCGCGGGCTTGTGACGGGCACTGAGCCTGGCCCGGACACTGGGCGAGGCTGTCAGGGCTGTGGGAGCGCCCACACTCACACGAGCCACGGGCTCTCACGTGGGAGCACACAGGTGCAGACACACGCTCAGACACACGCATACTCGCACAAAGCACACACAGTCATTGCACACTCACACAGGAGCACATGTTCACACAGGCATACATATGAACACGCATATACATGCACGCTCACACACATGCATGCGCACACAAATCACACACGTGTGAGCACAAGCGCACACATTCATGCAGGCGCACACACTCACACAAGCACGCACACATGCACACAGGCTCACACACAAGCTGTCGCCCTGGCGGCCAGGGAGGGCTCTGGCCTGCACCAGGGGAGCCAGGCCCCGCCCCCCCGCCCCCAGCCTGTAGCAGACGCACCTGCACCCACGTGCGGCAGCCCCGCCCCACGCCGATGCTCCGGACCCCTCAACGGGCGCACCTGGCCCCTGGCCCCACGGTGGCGCCCACTGCTGTCTTTCAGAACGGAGTCATATCCCTCATCGACTGCACCTTGTTGGAAGACCCAGAGAGCACAGAGGAGGAAGGTGAGTGTGGCAGCAGTGTGTGTGCACACGCGTGTGAGCACACAGGAAGCTTGTCACTTTATTTTGAAAGGCAGAGTTACAGAGAGAGGGAGAGAGAGAGACACCTCCCATCCGCTGGTTCACTCCCCAGATGGCCAAAATGGCCTGGGCTGGGCCAGACCAAAGCCAGGAGCCAGGAGCTTCTTCTGGGACTCCCATATGGGTGCAGGGGCCCAAGCACTTGAGCCATCCTCTTGTTCTTCCCAGGTCACTAGCAGGGAGCTGCATAGGAAGTGGAGCAGCCAGGTCTTGAACCAGTGCCCGTATAGGATGCTGACACTGCAGACAGTGGCTTTACCTGCTGCACCACAGTGCCGGCCCCAGCAGAGAGGCTTTTTAAAGAAAGCGCGCCCTGGCTCAGAGGGAGCATCTTGATCCACCTTCCCACCTCCACCCAGGCTCCTCGGGGTCTGTGGACCAGCTGATACCCAGGATCTCACTGAGCACCCCTGGCTCCCCCTCCTGTGTGTGCACAAGGCCCCATCTCTGTCCTCCAGTGGGAAGGCAGGGGGTGTGGGGACCCCGATGCAGGGGATACAGGACTGGGGGTCCTGAGGGAGGAGATTGGTGGCAGAAAAGACAGAGAGGGGAGCACGTGACTGGGGGGACGGTCAAGAACAGGACAAGGCCAGCGGGTCCCTGGTGCTTCCCCAGCCTCTGTTGCGCGTCCTATGGGATTTCTGTCCCTGGGCCTCGGCCTCGGGGGATGGGTGGTTATTTGGGGTTGGGGTGGAATCTCGAACGTCTCTGTTGGGCCAGAGCTGGTTTGTTGTCTCCATCTTCGCTGACCCCATTCGAGACTCATAGATGTCCTCTGGATGCCCCGCCCCAGGGTGACACCAACAGGACCAGTGATCCGTGCCCCTCCCGAGCCTGGGGCCTGGGAATGAGATTGTGCCTGAACCCCTGGTGCAGGTGGCCCGGGGCACTTAGGGGCAGCCCCAGGCACCCTCAACAAACGCACACACAGACACTCTGGCCAGCCCTGGCCGCCCGCGGGCCCCTCCCCGGGACTCAGCCATGCACAAGATGTACGCAGGGCATTCTCACCACGAAGGCTCCTGTCACCTCTCCTGCACACGGCTCCCCAGCACCCCCCAGCAGCGCCCCCGACACACACACACCCCACTTCCTGGGAAGCCAGCACAGCCCCCAAGTCACCACCTGGAACATGTCCCCGGGCCCACCCTAAAATCCTTGTTATCAGAACTGGATGGAGACCTCGGCAGCCCCAAGCCCCACTCCTGATGCACAGGAGGACGCCCGAAGCCCAGAGCAGGGCAGACCCTGTCCCAGCGTTGCACAGCCAACGAGCAGCAGAGCCAACCGCCCACCACGCTCCACCCACCCAGCACACCCCCAGTTAGCAGGGCAGCCCTGAAAGACTCCTCCCACTGGGACCTTCCCAGGTGCAGGGCAGCAGAAGTACTCAGGACTCCGTGCATCTGTAAATGCTGGATGACGTGGGGGCTCCTCGCCTGGCCTGGCTGCGACACCTGGGCTGCTGACCCCTACTAGGGTCTTGGCCACATCCCCTGCGTGCAGAGGGCAGTGTCTCCCGGCTCTGCGTCCAGAATTTCCCCGTGCATGTCTGCAAGCCCCTTGCACCCTCCTGGCCTTAGTTCTTCATTCTTTAAAACGTGACTTCCCCCACTTAAGGGAAAAGCACTAAATCCTCTGATTGCCTGGGGTCCACTGGGGCAGAGCGCCCCCTGGTGGTGTAGACTGGGACTCACACTCGCTCCTCTTGGTATTTTCCCACGGGAAGCCAAAGGATCCGGTCAAGATATTGACCACTTGGATTTCAAGATCGGGGTGGAGCCAAAGGACTCCCCACCCTTCACGGTCATCCTCGTTGCCTCGTCCAGACAGGAGAAGGCGGCGTGGACCAGTGACATCAGCCAGGTGAGCAGTGTCACCTGTCCCTGAAAGCAGGTGGCCCCTGCTGGCCTGACTTGGCGGGGGCTGGCAGGGAGGGCATTGCTGCATTTTTCTTTTGGAAAGGAGGAAGACTCCAGGTCTGCACCCCAACCAAGGCCCGGCTCAGCAAACCTGCCCCGGGGCACAGAGGGCCCTGGGCCACCCTCAGTGTGGCTGGGAGCCCCTTGCACTTGAATCCCCTGGCTCTTCCCCCTCCCCCCCACCTCAGGAACCTGCTAGAGCCAGGTCGCAGGTGTGTGCATGTTATTCTGCGCCCAGGTCCTTGATAGGCACCAAGGTATTGGACAGAGGGCACCGGCCCTGGGAAGCTGGGAGCCAGGACGGGATCAGAGGTGAAACACAGTGTCAACTGCAGAGGGAGGAGGTTGTCTTTGTCTTTGCCTCCTGCAAGCCTCAGCACCAGTGGTCCCGCCCAGAGCATTAGCAGGAAGTACGGACTTTGCAGGGACCCCTGGGGGCACCTGAATGCGAGAGGCTGGGAAGATGCTGACAGCAGCACCGGGGTCCAGCCACAGAAGATCGGGGCAGGCCCATCCGGCGGCAGAGGTGCACCTGCCTCCCCGTGCACCTGCCTCCCCGTGCACCTGCCGTGGCCCTGCTCTGTGCAGGGTGGGCTGCACAAGTCAGGAGGAGAAGCGAGGCTGCCAGCTCCCCCTGCAGCCAGGGGCTCTGGGGTGGGGGCTGGGGGTCAGTGCTTGCAGGCACTGGAAGAACAGTCTGCACGGAATGGCAGCCCCCACCCCCCCAGCTCACCACTCCCTCCGCTCCTGCCAGGGCTCCCTGCGTGAGCCCCCCGGCCTTCCATCCGGCCTGCCCTTCCCATAGTCCCAGAAGAGCACAGTGGGGCTCTGTCCTTTCCCAGGGTCCCCGGCACACCCTGGAGAACACCGGGAGCCCCGAGGCTGGCCTGTCACGTCCCCAGGGGGAGCTGCAGCCATCGGAGGCACAGGGCTACAGCGGCTGTGCCTCCTGTGACACACAGGGGACTCTGTGGTGTGGCCCGGGATGGTGGCCCCCACCCTCCCTGTGCCAAGAGGAGAAACAGGGGCAGCCCCTCCTCCACCGCCACCAAGAGTTGTGTCTTTGCCTTTTGCCTGGGTGGGAACTTGTTACTCGAAGCAAGGCTTGGACTTTGTGGTTTTTCAGAGGCTGAGTGAAAGGTACACTCTGCCCCCCTCGCCCCTGCCCCCCGGCACCCCGCAAATGGGGTGTCCTCTGGGGATCCACCCCCAGCTTCAGAGCCTGTGGAGGTGAGGCAGCGCTGCAGGGCTGGGGGACAGAGGCCCCACAGGGCTGGCCTCCCAGTCACCACGGGAAGCCGGCCTTGCCCTTGACCCCATGCCAGGTGTAGCCTTCTGCACACAGCTCAGCGTCGGAGCAGTCGCTGTCCCCATTCTGCATGTGGGGAAACTGAGGCCTGGCAGGGTCACGGGAGACCGCGGGGTCCCTCCACTGGGACTCAACTTCCATCTGGAGTCCAGAGGATCCCTGACACTGAGCCTGGCTTTGTCGGTGGCCTCGGTGTCAAGCAGGGGGCATGGCCATCCTGGTGGGTGGGGTCTGACCGGGCCCTCCCTCCCTGTCACTCCAGTGCGTGGACAACATCCGCTGCAATGGGCTCATGATGAATGCCTTTGAAGAGAACTCCAAGGTCACGGTGCCGCAGATGATCAAGTGAGTGGGGGTGGGGCAGAGGGAGGGGGCGAGGGAGGCTGGGGGGGGGGGGGGGGCGCTGGCTTCCATCCGCAGGGTTTGCTTGCGAGTTTTCACGTTGTATGGTTTGGTTGTTTGGGGTTTTTGTGCACAAGGGCATTATTTTTGTATTAGGACATTTCACATATAAAGACGGGGTAAGTTGGTTTCTTTTGCTAATTACAAAATGAATACATAGGTTCCAAAAGACAGCCGGAAAACTACAAAACACAGGCTCCAGAGCTATTACATTTGTGTGAACGATGCCCAGAGACAAGGCGGGGCCGGCGGGGGGAGCAGCCTCGAGCTGAGGCCTCAGGCAGCCCCACGTGTGGTTCCACAGGCATCTGTGCACCGCCGGCCCCCTCACCTTGCCCTCAGGTGGCCAGGCAGCCTGGGGCCTGAAGATGCGAGGGCTCCGTGAGCTTCCTGGGTGCCAAGGCAGGTGCACGCCCCTCTCCCACCCCCGCCAGTCTCTGAGGCTCTACATGATGGCTGAGGCCAAGGTCATTGGCGCCCGCAGGAGGGGCCCCGGCCCAGGGGTCCTGTAGCCACTCTGAGCATGCTGGGACAGGACCACACCTTCCTCCCTGCCACCTGGCTCGGTCGCTGTGACAAGAGAAAATCACACGTTGGGTTGCTCTTACATCCATTAGCAGGTGCTCCTCATTTCCAGGAAAGAGGACAGGTGACACCAGGTAAAGTCACCAGCGAGGGAAAAAATGCAGCCCACTATAATGGTGCTGAAGTGGCCAGTGGGCCCCACTGTGGGGATCTGTCTACCCCAGGCCAAGGCCCAGCCCCCACCCGCCTCGAGGAGCACCTGGGCTGTGTCCTCGTTGCTGGGCAGACTCCCGGGAGAGAGATGAGCAGGTGGAGCCTCCGACCAGGAGGGTTGGTGTCAAACAGTACAGTGTGTGCCGTGCCCGGGGGCCCAGAGATGGGGGCCAATTCACCTGCCATGGAGGAGGAAGGAGATGTCAGAGCTGGCCACAAAGGACGTCTTCACGTTGGTGGGAAGATGCAGAGGGAAGAGCATTCTGGGGAGAGGGAACAGCAGGAACAAAGGCTCAGAACAGCTGGGTGGGGGGCGTGGTGTGTCACACAGGACGGCCTGGATGCATGGTGGCCTCCAGGACATGAGCACACAGTCCACCCCAGAGACCATGGACAGGAAGGTGCACACAGCAGGCCAGGGGAGAAGGAGGGGACGGGGGTTCCGCTGGAGGATGTGTGGATGGGAGGACTGTGCCCCCAGATTCTGGTGTCGCGACGGGCGTGCGCCTGCCCATGCCACCGCGTGCGCCTGCCCATGCCACCGGCAGGTGGAGCTGATGGATCAGAGCGGAAGCTCAGGAGAGTGGCATCAGCCACGGGAACTCCTTGGGCCAGGGGCGCACCCTGTCCTTGCTGTGTCCCAGGCACAGGGACAAGCGTGACAGGCCACCTGAAGAGCAGCCGTCATCCCGTCCACCCATCTCCAATAGAAGATGCTAGGGGCCGGCGCCGTGCTTAACAGGCTAATCCTCCGCCTTGTGGCGCCAGCACACCAGGTTCTAGTCCCGGTTGGGGCGCCGGATTCTGTCCCGGTTGCTCCTCTTCCAGGCCAGCTCTCTGCTATGGCCCTGGAGTGCAGTGGAGGATGGCCCAGGTCCTTGGGCCCTGCACCCGCATGGGAGACCAGGAGAAGCACCTGGCTCCTGCCTTCGGATCAGCATGATGCGCTGGCCGCAGCGGCCATTGGAGGGTGAACTAACGGCAAAAAGGAAGACCTTCCTCTCTGTCTCTCTGTCACTGTCCACTCTGCCTGTCAAAAAGAAGAAGAAGAAGAAGAAGATGCTAGGGGCCACCGTGGCGTCACCGTGGGTGGCGGAAGTCCCCGCAGATACAGGATGTCCCGTGTGCCTCACGCGAGTGGGGTGTGGCGTGTCAATGCCGAGTTTCGTGCACATGCAGCGCCCGCTGCTGCTGCTGCCCTGCCCTGCTCCCTTGTCTGCCGCGTCTCCCAAGCTCTTGGCTCCAAAGCTTACCTGTCTTCCTCGGCTGCTTCCCTCGGATTTTAAAGCACAACAGGCCTTTCTTAAATAACAGAGCCATCCACGCCACAGGGGGAAGATGAGGCCACGGAGCTGGGCAGGAGCCCGAAAATAGCAATGGATGGCCGGCACTGGGCTGTGTGCGGCTCCCTCTGGTGGCCACTCTGATGGGGTGAGAGTGAAATGGACCAAGGCCATGGGCCGGTGGCCAGGGTCCCAGCATGGTCGGCCACCAGCACCCCAAAGGGCCAAGAAGGCTCAGTGCACCTGCCCGGATCCCGGGTGCCAAGGCTCTGCCCCAGCACACAGCTTCAAGGTGGGCCAGCGGCACTGCCCAGGGGAGGAGAGAGAGTCTTTTCTCCATGTAGCCAAAGCAGGATCAGTACTTGGAGCCTCGCCAAGGAGTGTCAGAGAGGGGGCTGGATTCACGCTCAGATGTTCTCCAAAGATGTTTCCTGGCAAGAGTGGCAAATCCCCGGCCTGCGAGGCGGCAGGCATTGCCAGTGGCTGAAGAACTTAAAAAAAAAAAAAAAGGATTTATGTATTTGAAAGACAGAGTTACAGAGAAAGGTAGACACACAGAGAGAGAGAGAGAGAGATCTTCCATCTGCTGGTTCACTCCCTAAATGGCAGCAATAGCCAGGGCTGGGCCAGGCCAAAGCCAGGAGCCAGGAGCTTCATCCAGGTCTCCCACGTGGGTGCAGGGGCCCAAGCACTTGGGGCATCTTCCACTGCGTTCCCAGGCCCGTAGCAGGGAGCTGGATCAGAAGCAGAGCAGCCGGGACTTGAACCGGCGCCCCTACGGGATGTTACCTGTGTGGTAACTGCTGGCGCAGCGCTGCGTTGTCCTAGGTGTTTCCAGCCGCCTGCAGATGTTTGAAGCAGCAGGGGGTTGTGCAGGTCCTGTGCGACATCTGCCCTACCCTGCTGCCCCCGCGACCCAGCCAGGGTCCACACGGCGGCGCTGTCCTTCATTGCCGGGGTAACTTCGAGGGAAGCTGTACCCAGGTCCCGGGCCTGGACGCCCTGCAACTGGAGGAGCGGGCCGTCCTCGTGTTCCCGGACCTCCGAGTGGCTCCGCACATGCGCAGAAGCGGGGGTGAGGGCTTCGAGAGGACCTGCTAGAGGCTTCTGCTGGCAGTGGCGCGACCTCCAGGAACGCTGGCCAGAGGGCCCCCTCCTACGTCACACCTGGGACCCTCACCGACCAGATCCAGGCAGCCTTCCGGGAGTCGCATCTCCAGGTGGTCCCTGATCCCAGGGCTGACCCTCACCCAGCCTCTCCCAGAGGCGTCTCACGGGAACGTGCCCGCCGTGGCTCAGTATGACACAGACCCTCGGCTGCGCTAGAGGACGTGGCCCACCGAGCGGTGATGCAAGGGCTGCTGGCCCAGGAAGTTGTGCGCATGCGTGGTGCCGCGTCCCGGGACCACCCATGTGGGGGATGACAGCTGCTCTCGGCTTCTGCAGAGATCCTGAAGATAGGGAAAGGAAGAGCGGGAGCTGCCACTGCCAGAGAGGCCGTGAGCCAGGGGGAGCTCCAGGGTGAATACGCTGGGTCCCGCAGGTGCAGCCGGGGCTGCAGGTACAAAACCAACCCTGTTCTGTAGAAGAGATTTCAGTGTCTGCAGGGGTCCTGGAGCCCCTCCGCGCACACACTGCGGGACACCTCTGCAGAAGGGCAGTGAGGAAGGCAGGCGTGTCCCGTGCTCACCTCCTCTGGGACAGCCCCTGGGGCCGGGGACACCTAGGTCCTCAGCTGCCTCTTCCCTGGAAGCCCCTGAGGGTGCGATTCCCAAGCTTGTTCTCCTGGGGGCGCTGTAACATGTATCTGAATACTTAGCCTCCTGCCCGCATCCCGCAGAATACAAGATTTAAAGCAGCCACCAACTGCATGTGGTGGAGGGCATGGCAGGTGGCCTAATGGTTACGTCACCGTTTACGACCCCCGCGTCCCGGATCAGGGTGCCAGAGTCCCTACTCTGGCTCCTGACTCAGCTCCCTGCCAACGCAGACCCTGGGGGGCAGCAGGTCATCGCCTTCCTGCCGCCCACACTGGGGCACAGGTACACACACACACACACACAGCCGCGTGTTTGCTCCTCGACCACAAACCCAGCACATTTTGGAATCCAAAAGTCGCGAGCAGGCGAACAGCACAGCCCATGCCCGCGGCAGCTTGGATGCTGCGTGAAGTTCGCCAGACACGGCAAGACAAATGCCGCGCGTTCTCCCTTATAGGTGGGGGCTAAAATTTTTTTAAAAAAAGAAAAAGAGAGCTGCTCCGTAGCAGTTTTGGCTGCGAACACGGTGTCTTGCCAAGCTTTGCTTTCAATCTCTGGCCAGCAGATTGGTGGGAGCTAGAGCTTGCTCTGGTTTCAGGGAGTTTGCCTTTTTTTTTTTTTTTTTATAGGCATAGTGGACAGTGAGAGAGAGAGACAGAGAGAAAGGGCTTCCTTTGCCGTTGGTTCACCTTCCAATGGCCGCCGCGGCCGGCGCGCTGCAGCCGGCGCACAGCGCTGATCCGATGGCAGGAGCCAGGTGCTTCTCCTGGTCTCCCATGGGGTGCAGGGCCCAAGCACTTGGGCCATCCTCCACTGCACTCCCTGGCCACAGCAGAGAGCTGGCCTAGAAGAGGGGCAACCGGGACAGA